>NW_010388946.1:27296-36589 GCF_000710305.1 Buceros rhinoceros silvestris | reverse complement strand
GGATGGCCGGGCCCAGAGAGTGGTGGTGAAAGGAGTTCCATCCAGTTGGTGGCCGGTCACAAGTGATGTCCCCCCGGCCTCAGTATTAGGGCCTGTTCTCTTTAACATCTTTATCAGTGATCTGGATGAGGGGATTGAGTGCACTCTCGGGAATTTTGCAGATTGACCCCAACTTAGACAGGAGTATTGATGTGCTTGAGAGTAGGTTGGCTCTACGGCAGGATCTGGAGAGCTAGGATCAATGGGTCAATGCTAATTGTATGAACTTCAACAAGACCAAGTGCTGTGTCCTCCACTTGGGTCACAACAACCCCCTGCAATGCTACAGGCTTGACCAGGAGTGGCTGGAAAGCTGCACAGCAGAAAAGGACCTGGGGGTGTTGGTTGACAGCTGATTGACTATGAGCCAGCAGTGCGCCCAGGTGGCCAAGAAGGCCAACAGCATCCTGGTTTGTGTTAGGTATGGCCAGCAGGACCAGGCCAGTGATTGTCCCCTAGTACTTGGCGCTGGTGTGGCTGCACTTTGAATAGTGTGTTCAATTTTTGGGCCCCGCAT
The DNA here is from genome assembly GCF_000710305.1 of Buceros rhinoceros silvestris. Lineage (NCBI taxonomy): Eukaryota > Metazoa > Chordata > Aves > Bucerotiformes > Bucerotidae > Buceros > Buceros rhinoceros. The sequence continues at coordinate 36,033 of NW_010388946.1, read as the reverse complement.
TACAAGGGGTGCTGGAACATGTCCAAAGAAAAGCAATGAAGCTGGTGAAGGATCTGGAGGACAAGTCTTATGAGGAGTGGCTGAGGGAACTGGGGTTGTTTAGTCTGGAGAAAAGGAGGCTGAGGGGAGACCTTACTGCATTCTACAACTACATGAAAAGAGGTTGTAGAGAGGTGGGGATCAATCTCTTCTCCCAAGTAACAAGTGATAGGACTAGAGGAAATGGTCTCAAGTTGTGCCAGGGGAGGTTTAGATTGGGTATTAGGAAAAGTATCACCAAAAGGGTTGTAAAGCATTGGAACAGCTGCCCAGGGAAGTGGTGGAGTTGCCATCCCTGGAGATGTGGAGCTTATGGACATGGCTTACTGGTGACTTGACAGTGCTAGGTTACTGGTTGGCCTTGATGCTCTTAAACGTCTCTTCCAATCAAAACGATTCTGTGGTTCTGTGACTTTGGAGAGCTCCCTTTAGGAAAAATGCCTAATATTGCAGAAGACACGACAAAATCATCAGAGTTGGCATCCCTGCTTTATTGCTTTTCCTTCCACCTCTCAACTTCTTGCAGCTTTCCCTGCTTGTATTGGTCATCTCTTTCACCGTACTGATTTTTACTGTGTAATCTGCTCGGAGCAAGGGGTTTGTCTATTTTGTGCTTGTAATGTACCACATATGCATTACTAGAGAAGTAATCTAACACAAAGTGCCCCCAATTCCAAGCATCGAGCAGTTCATAGCCAAAAAAGCATTTGGCCAAAAAAACCTGTGTTTTTTTTTGCTCCCTCTACTGGATCTGGAAGAGCAGGAAATACTCAACAGCTGGAGCATGCCTGTTCCCCTCCTCACGCTTCCCTGATTCATACCCAGCAGCTCCCTTATTGGACACTGGTACGTATTTACAGGAAGAACTTGGTGCTTTCCAGTGTCCACACATGTAGCTGCATCACAGGACATGAACCGGGCTTGAATGTGAAAAGGGTGGAGATTGTGTGGCATCGAGCTGTGCCACAGCAAGGCCATGGTTTCACACCTGGAAAAGTGGCTGATGCTGAGTTTAAGGTGTTTCCGGTTGTCTCTTCTTCCCTACCCATTTATCCTCATTTTCAGGTATGGCCTGCTACCCCTAAACTGTGCCACTGAGACTGTTTTGGTGTTCTTCCTAGAAATAGGATGAGAGAATGGATCAAGCTTTAATAGAAAGCTGACTTTATGTTTAGAAATTGATTTCCATTTCAGAGCAAAACCCTGAGAAGTGTGCTGGCAGAGCTGGGACTGGCGTGAGGGCATGGGAACACGCTGGGGTGGTAGTGGGAGAGATGTGCAGCCCCTGAGCAGGTTGTGTGGTGAAACCAGGATGCCGATGCTGGTGGGGACAGTGACAGTGCCATTGTTAGAATGATCTTGGACCCAATTTGAGAAAGCAATGGGTGGTCTGTAACATGAATTTACAGAAATGTTAATGGAATAGCTCCTTTAAGAGGAACTTTATAAAACAAAGTAGGAATTGTGGTTCCGATTTTACACATGGACAGATCTAAAGCACAGAGGAGGGGAGTGAAACGTTGGCTTCGTGTGTTGCAGGAGGGCAGTTTAAGCTGGTTTAAGCAGCCTCTGTTCCTACCCTCTGCCATCATGACTGATCACTCCTGTGTGGTGTTGGCACAGCTGTTTGAGACAGCATGCTGAAGGAAATTAGTGCCCCTGATTCAGCTAACCATGCAGCTGCAAAAATGCAGGGTTGGAAGCAACCACCCAGCGGAGAGAAGCAAGAGGCAAAGTTTAAGCTGCCAAGTAACTGCTACCGCCTGATTTGCCAAACTCCCATCCTGTCACACCTAGAATGGTACTCAGCTCCTGGGGCTGACAGAGCAAAAGTGCATCCTTTGCAGGAACAAACTTAGTATTTTAGATAACTAATTCCAACTTCATTGAAGACCCAGTCTGAATGAGCTGGGAAGGTCATGTTAACACGTACTAAATCTGAATCAATTAACACGCTTTTCCTGGCTTGTATAACCAGAACAAAAGCACCGGGGAAAACCTCTGGATGAGAACAAATATGTTCTGGGTGAAAACATTCACAGCTCAGTGAGGCCTTAAAAACAATCATTCACCCAGGGTGCCCGTCAGTATGTAACTTCTCTAAAATTGCTAGCTGTTGTGAGAAGATCATCAGCAGAGTTGCTGTCTGAAGTAGACTGTCCCTGGGTGGCACTGTATGTGTTGGGGTGGGATGACTCTTTCTCACATACGGTTTTCAGACATGCTTTTATTTTTTGTGAATTATCAGTGAACAGAATACATAAGACTGCAGAACAAATAGTGAATGTGACTAACAAGTTATTTGTAGTAACTTGAGGTTTTTCTTCTTCGTTTAAGTCACCTGTGACTTTTGCATCATATGAGTTGTTATGGAAGTGTCTGCTCCAGCAGCTAGTCCTTGGGGAGAAACCTGGACTGGGCTCAAATTGTGTGCCTTGTATTTTTTTCCGTAATACTTGGTTTTTCATGTTTGGTGGAAAATTCTTTTACGTGAAAGTTATTTGGAAGTTAGTCGAAAGAGAAGCAAAATGTAGTCATTGTGTTCCTTTCTTCAATGTTTGCTGAATTGTGGAGCCTAGTAGAATAAGGCTGTAAGGACACCTTATCTGCCTGCTGAAACAGCATGTAACAAAATACATAAGGCCTGTAAACGTTCCCCTGTCTCCCTTTGCAGTCTTTCTTTATAATTAAAAAGCATTTCCCAGAAGTCACAGTGCTGTGCCAATGTAATCTATAAACTTGCTTTGTTTTGCTACAGACAGGATGGTGGTTTTGAGGTATTTTGGTGTATTTGCTTAAGCAGAGTTTGAGAGTTGGTTCATTTTTTTTAATGGCACTTAGCTCACACCAGTCAGCAAGTACCCTTTATGAAGAGAATGAAAGAGACTTCAGCATGACCTTTAGCTAAAAAAAAAAAAATTATTTACCATTTGACTCAGGAAATTTTGATAGAATGATCAACAGAATTCTTACTGTATTTTCCTCATCTCATTGTTACAGGCAAGAAAACCTGTAAGAATTAAACTGCTGGAGTGAGTCTCAAAAGCTTGGGTGTGACAGAGCTGGGCTGGAACCCCGACCCAGCCTCAGATTTGGTCCTCTAGATTGGTCCTGGGAATCCTAAATTCTCTTCATTCGTTTTAGGTCTGTTCAATGAGCTTCAAATGCTGTCATGTTACGCAAGAGAACAGAAGCATGATATGTCTGTATTTTAATTGCAGGGAAATGGATCTTGTTATGTGAGGGCATCAATGAAACTCCGCAGCTACTGAGAGGAAGAAAGGCTGGTGGGAAATACTCAGGTAGGAAAGCTTTATGCACCATCAGTGGTAAAGACACTTGTGGGTCTTCAGTCTTTTTCCAGACACAGCATCATCTTTTATGCTTTAACAGCTGATCCAGTCACTATCAAAGTTTATTTGTTGTTTTAAGAAGCAGTCCTGTTTGGTCAATTGATTGCAGCAACAAAACACTGCAAGCAAAGCCCTCAGCATAAACATTCCATGGGCTATCCCTGGTGCAGTATTGATCGTGATACAGAATACAAACAAATTACTCTGCGTGAGCCATTCAAGCTATAAAATAGCAATAGTATGTTCTACTTGCTGCCAATAAACATGTATTTATAATAAACAAAGTAGAAATCCCTGAATAAAAATGAAGAGTACTTTCACTGACGTGCCAATAGCTTGTGTCCAGCTGTTGTACAGAATTAAAAAAAAAAACCGAAAAACCTCACAGTGGGCACTCCAGGGTTTTTGTTGCTTCCCCACCTTAGGAAAAATAATCTTTGCAAACTTGTTCTGTTGCTTTTGCTTAGTTTTGGATTTTTAAATATATTTTAAGTATTTCATAAATCAATAGGTAATCTTATTTTTGCCTTACTTCCAGTGTAGTTCAGAGCCTTTCAAGAATTTGGTCTACATCTTAATTTTCTTGTGGACCAGCTGCCTTTCCTTACAGTGTTATGTGGGTCATCTCCACTTTTCACTCCTTGTCATATTCCCGTGGCATTTCCTTTTATTGAGAAATAGCATTAAAGGCACTTTCACGTATTTGTAGTTGTTTTGAATGCAGGTGAAATTAGAGGGGAAGGAGTCAGTACCCTTGTACCCATCACCACTGCAGATGCCTGGGTGATAACTGAACCCATTTCCAAAAGGAAAAATGTTAATGACCATCAGAACATAGATTTTTTTTTTTTTTTTTTAAAACTGCTCTACCACACTCATATAATCCTCCTCCCCCTCATCCACATTTTCAGCGCTGCACTTTGATGAGCTACATACAGTTGACCTGGAGGCATTTCTTGATGAACATTTCTGTATGCTCTCAGCTTTGAAAAACTCAACCTTTTCAAGAGCTGTATGGGAGAGAAATGTGTAAGACTAATAGTTATAGGCTGAAAGAGGGGGGAGAGGAAAGACTAAAGTGTAAAACTTGCTTCCAGCAGAAATGCCATCTCTCTTTTACCTTTGATAATTAGAAGCATTTCTGACACGACTACAACAGCAAGTTAGTAGTTTGTGCCTGCCATTGGTTGTGCTTTTATACTTTTGTACGGTGGTTCTTCCTTCCATTTTGTTTTAAGACAAAACACAAGTTTCAACTGATACTCATCTATTACGTTAAAATGTAGAAGTACGGATGAATTATAAAGGATTACTTACAAATACTTACGCATGATTGTTTGTAAAAATGGAAGGTTATTATTTAAGGTCATTTGTTACTTGAGTACTTTTTTCGTAATGTTTAGCAAAGAATCCTTTCACTAAATCATTTCACTAAGAGTTCTAACTGAAATCATACTGAAAGACTGGAAGGAGGAGAGGTTTTAACTGTGGTAATTTTTGCTGGGAAAGATCTTGGTTGTATTAAGAAATATAATATAAGAAATACAATACTACTGATTGTAACTTTAATAGAAGACTTAGAGAACACTGCAAATAGTCTTCAGTGGCACCTCAAAGAATATGCTGTATTTTATGCTGCCTGAATATAGGTATAAGACTATTGTCTTTTGTCATAAAAATAATGTGTGCAGGCATAGAAATGCAGGGAAACCCCCTCCCCCCTCCCCCAACCTCAAACCAACCAACCAACCAAAACACAAAAACAACCCAAGGCACACCAAAACCCACTCTGTTTTAAAACTGTGTTCTTGAAAATTCCTTGGAGATTTCCCTAGATGTAGATCCTGGTTTGGCAGGTGGGGGTGGGAAATGACTCCTCCATTCCATGAAGAAACTTGAGAATGAAGTTCCTTGCTGTGCCTTTGGGTCATGTGGCCTCGCTGCTGTAGAGCTGGAATGTTTGCCATGGTATTTCCGGAGGCTTCATAAACACATAGACAGAGCAGGAGGTTTAGGACAATTTCTTCAATTTCTTTTAAAATTATTATATCTCACACACACACCACACACACACACACCCTTTTCTTTCTTTTTTTTGGCAGCTTAAAGTCATTACATTTCAGGTGTGATGAATTAGGAAGATTTGGGAATTCAGAAGAGTTTTTATCTCATCAGTCCAATGGATTTTAAGAATTCATCTGGTTTTTAAAGTAAAAAAGATATTTGGCACTTTTTAAATTGCTTAATTTGTCTAGAATTATTACTTAACGTAGTACCTAGCAACCTACATATTAAGCCTGACTCCACTATTTAGATGGTCTTAAAGGTTTACTTTTGGCATGTGTCACTGTGAGTGGCATTCAGTAATCTGACTTGATAGCTGTCATCTTGCAAGCTAGAGTAATGCAAACAAAACATGAGCAAGTACTCAAACAAGGTTACAGTGAAGAGCCATTTCCTAAGTCCTGCTGTGGCAGCACAGAATCCCCAAGTCAGATCAGAGAAGCACGGAATTAGTTCTGTCTCCTGAGATATGAGGGTTAAGATTATGCAAACCTCTTCTTCCTAACTACAGGAACAGGATATGCTTCTTTTGGGACTTAACAAACACCAGCTCAAACTGGGCTTGTGAGGAGCTCTGCGTTAGTCTGTAATGTCATGGATATGTTATGTCTTAGTGGCAAGGTGGGCTGAATGAGGCCCTGCAGTCCCTTTTACACCCCTGGGCTGGCAGAGATGCATCTTCTCCTCCTCCTCCCTTCCCCTTCCAGCTGAGCTGAGCTGCATGCTGAACAAGGGCAGAGAACTGATCAGTTTTAAAAATAACCTGGCAAAAATGTGCAGGGAGTGGGGGGATGAATTGACTATTTTTAGCTTAACCAAGTCTGTTCACTACGTGGTACCATAGCGCAGTCCTAGTGCTACCAGGACAGGTGGGGAGAAGGCAGTGCGAGGGGAGCTGGTAACAAGTGGCCAGAGGCAGGAACTGCTTTTTTCGGTTTTGCCGCTGCAAAAAATATCATCCCAGCAACATGGTTGCATCCATGAGGCCACTCAGGGCATGGTCAGTGGAAGGTTTAAAATCAGATGAAGATGGGTTTGTTGTTGAGTCAGATTATTAATTACATCATAAGTTACAAAAAGGCAGCATCATTTGTCTTAGAATTTTCCTTTAAAGTACAAATCAGTAGATTTTTTTTTTTTTTTCCCCCAAAGTCAGCATGATGAGGAGGAGCCTCATTAGATCTGGAATTGAGCTCTGGACATTTACAGAGCTTCCTCACTCCTTCCTTCTCTCCCCTACCAAAGTTTTTGAAGTCCATCTTTAATTGTGACAAATTAATTAATGATATTCTACTGGTGTGGAAGTGTAGCATCATTTACTTTACTTGAACTAAGACTTATGTTTTGTTTCAATAAAATATGTAATATCTGATTGCCACAGATGCCATATTGTCTGACTCCTGCAGGTACCCCTGCACACCTGTGTGGACACAGCAACACAAATGTTGAACAACAGAAGGAGGGAAAGAAGGAAGAGGTGCAAAATCATTAACTGAATAGCTGGGAAGGTCTTAGGTTAGGAAGAAGAATGCAAAGACACAGCCAGAAAAACGGCTGGAGGTTTGAGGAAGGGAAGTTGTCCCTCACAAAACCAGCTTTGTTGACAGAAGTAGATGTAAGAAAATAGGGTCATTTTCCCATCTAAAAGAAGATGGGAAGAACCGATTGAGGTAGTTGTAGTGATAACTTTGGAAGCGCTCCCATGCTGTAGGAGTAGGCGGATGGGGTGCAGCAATTGCTGTTTAGGCCACTGATGTTTGAGTCAATTCTGTTTGCATTTCCACTGTTTCAAATCTCTAAAACTGAGCTGAGTTGTGCTTTGAGTTTGGAAATAGCCAGCTGAACTGTTAATATTTCCACTGGCCCATTTTCTTGCCACTATTGGAGTGGGGACTGGGGAATGGAGAGTCCTTTTTCCTCCCCGCTTACCTCAGTGGTTATTGGTAGAAAACTCTTGGATCCTGTGACATAAAATGAATGCTCTAACATGATAATTGTTCCAAGTCTTCTGGGTTGGTCTAGAATGGTGGTACCTACTGGTCTGTAGCTAGAGCAGTCAACTGAGAGGAAATCGTATGGAGCTAAGAAGTGGTTCTGAAGCTATTGGACTGCTGTATGTGGGGGGAGACATACTGTTTAAACGTTCAGCTTAAATATAAATGCTGTAGCATTTATAAGTTATCTTTTGTAAAAGTAAAACACGATTGAAAGTTGAACTGTGTTTTGAGCATTATCTGTTTGTATATATTTGGATTTTTCCCAGTGCATACAGAAATGTGGAGCAATACCCCAAAAAATCTTGTACAGTATAACTGAGTAAAATGTTGGTAACTTCTTCCTTGAGCTGTCTCAGTGCAGTGCTGTTTAGTAAAATGCTGTAGCACCTTGAGTTTGAGGTGGAAAAGGGGCACAAATCCACCTCTTTAGGTAGCAGAAATAGTGTACAAGAGCTTCCTTACTTTGGAGAAGTTGCAGTGTTTTATCTTGTTCCTGAGTTTTGACTGGTTTGTGGCTTCTGTGTCTTTATGAGAATGTGCAAAGACTCTTTACAGTTAATGTTGCAATGATAATATGTGTATTTGAATAATACTTTTCACGGCATTTGGCTTTGCTCCTTGCCATCTGAGACTTTCTAAGCCTTTGTAAGGAAACTTTGTTTAGGCAGTCCAACAGGAATCATGGTTGAAACTTGATCTCAAAAGCTTCATGTTCTTAATTGTCTTGGACAGTGGTTGCAAAAGATGTCACTTCAGTATAGTGAAAAGCAACCAAAATAAATTATATCTGTAATGAAGGATTCTCTATCTGGATGAACTGATGCTGGCAGGACAGTACTAGTTAAAAATAGAGTAATCTTCTGCAGACACGTTGCAGTTTATTCTTCCTTTAAACAAAAAGCAACGTACACATACCTTGTGTAGACAGGCTTTTTAGTCTGAGGTACATCCTTTGGCAGATACATTCTGATTTTTTAATGTATTTTTTATTTATTTAAAGTAAGTATTGCTTTGAAGGGAGACCAAACAGAAGTTCTGTTTATCATGTGGCAGTATGGGATATTGCTGTATCCTGTACTAAACCTGTTTTGTGTGATATGAACAAGATTCTTATGGCCTTATAAAGGATGCTAGCTTGCATTCCTCTGTGCAAAGAAGTCTTTCCAAAAGAAATAATAAGCTGATTGAATATTTATTTTTGTTCAATATAGAAGTATTTGTAGCTAACTGGCAAATGTGTGACTTCTACCCCCCCCCCCCCACCCCATCACCAAATTCATTACT
>NW_010388946.1:16477-27244 GCF_000710305.1 Buceros rhinoceros silvestris | reverse complement strand
CCCCCCCCCCCCGTAATCTTTTTTATCTCCTCGATGTTTTCTATCAGCCATTAGAAACGTGTTGTTCTAGGGTGTTTTAGATTAGCTGCTTTACAAGCCAAGGATTTGTATCTTTTCCCTGAAAGCATATGTCAGGAAAGGGAGTGAATGGTCAATCTGACTTGTATAGTGTATGCGTATGTATATTGTATATATTAGGTGTACTTTAGTTATATTAGATATTTGGGTGTATTACATATACATTGAGAACTTGTTTAATAATAGAGTCTGTTAACAGTTGATTGTATATTATAGGAGTATTTTTAAATGACAAATTTTAAATAAGGTTAACTTAACCTGCAGTAATAATACTGTTGCAGATTTTTAACTATGTTGTGTATTGAACAGTGTTTAGCTAAATTCCTCTAATCCTATTGAAGTTACATAATTTAAGGTACAACTTTTTTTTCACACATTTTATTAGGCTTTGGTATTTCTAATAGCATAGCTTTGTCAGGCCTTCAAGCGGGAAAAGAGGAAGTGAAGTTTATTTCCTTCTCAAGACAAAAAAGCAACAAAAGTGTAATCTCAGCTCTGAAGTTTTTCTTTTGTCAATGGCTAAGTCCATCTCTTAACCTGGTATGATGAATCTGATTTGATTTGTTTGTGTTTTTAGAAGTTTATGAAAAGACGGGAAAAGGGAGGAAAAAATTCCTTTGAAGCAGCTATCAGTGATTCAAATGCTTTCTTGAATCATAAAGATATGCATGACTGAGATCTGTGTTCTCAGAGTGTGGGAAATACTGTGTGCAATGCCAGCAGGTGTATAGCCTGAACTAACTATCCGGGCCAAGTACTCTGCTGAGGATGTGTCGTCTACACCACAGATCAAACTAAGGCTTTTCAAAGAAAAGATTTTCAGCAAACAAATCAGGGAAAATCTCCATATACACAATGTAATAAAAAAATCTCACAAGTGAAAATAAACCTGATTGAGCTGCAGAATGTGAATAGTAGGAACGTGTCTGCCATACTGCTTGGGTTCCCTTCTCCCACTTGCTTATACCTTTCCCATACTGTGGAAAGTTCAAACAAGAGAAAAGTAAAAATACTAGTTTGCAAATAGAGTGGGGGGAAGAAAAAAACAGGCATGAAAACCATGACACAGCAACAATCTAGTGGCAGAGAACTCAAGAAAATAATTACATGTTGAATAAGAATGTGTTCCCTTTTGTTGCCTTTGAATGGGGCACTAAATTTAAGGGAATTTTCTTCTACTGGGTGGGCAGCTTACTAACTCCTGTAGTCCAGTTTCTCTTTAAAATAGTCATGGCTGAACTATTTTATTGCTAGCCTTTGAGATGTAAACACTCCCAGTCTCTCCAGGTGCTCCTGCAACATGTTTTCCTGTCCTGCATGATTTTCATTGCTACCCTTTGATTTTTGTCTCATTTTGCTTTGAGTCCATATTTTCCTCTTACAGACTATGGCCAGATTATCACTGCTCCTTTAATGTAAACTATGGCATCAGAAGAAGAGTCCTGTTTTTTAGGCCGCAGTTTGATAACAGATTTTCATCTGTGAGAACATTCCTCCTTTGGACTGTTGAAACATCCAAATGGAGTGGATTCTTCCTTGGTTGAACTCTGTGCAGGCAGACATCCATCCCACCTTTCTCCATGTACTGTATAGCAATGTGGGAGTTTTGGTCAGTGTTGCCCTGGACCTGATAAATGCTGAGAAACCTAGAGGCAGAGTGCTCTTCATCAGTTAGTAGAGTCCTGCAGTGCTTTACCCATCCCTCACACCTTTGACGTTTCTGGTGCCTGTCTCCTGCCTTGTGCCTTTTTTATCTTATACTACCTCTGGAGTTCTCACCTGGAGACCCCTATTCCCTCCATCTGCTTGCAGCCCTCAGGTCCTGTTGGTTTGCAGTCAGAGCTTTTGGGGAGTTCATGTGAAGGGAAACAAATAGTTCCTGCAGTCGAGGGGTATACCCTGAGAGAACATGTACCTACATGCATCTCATCGGCAGACACTAGCTTGATCTCTTCACCTTCAACTGGCCATTTTCTGTGTGGCGCCAAACCAGAAGCCCCATATCCATCGTTAGCCTTGTGTTGAGCTCCAAGCTAATCAGCTTGGTCTCTTGGCAGGATGTGTTAGATCAGGTTTACTGCTGTGCTAATTGTGCTTACACAGCTTCCAGTTTGGAGCTGGCTCGTTTCCAGCTGGCTTGGATAGTGGCCAAGGAGGTTCACCTCTGCCTGCAGTATGTCATGTAGAGGTACACACATCCAGCACTTGAACATGTCTATCAATAGCAGGAAATTATATTTGGAGGGAGGAGAAAATCTTTGGCCTGGCGGCAAGCTTAAACAAAGACAATATTAATGAATGAGGCAGTAGGTAACAATTTTAATAAGGAGAACAATTGATTATTCCAAATGTAGACTCACTATCACAAGTAGTTTTCAGCCCCTATGTTTGGCCCCATCTTTTTCCTCATTTACCACTGATTTTGTTATTTCCCAGATTAAGAAATTTCATTGTAAAAGTGAGCAGTCTGGTATTTTCACTGGGAAACAGAAACTAATCTAAAAACAACGTTAAAAACAGGCGAAATTTCAGAGGGGAGAAACTTGCCTTTATAATTAGCCCATGCTCTTATTTTGTCTTCCCTTACCTCATATGTTAGCAAATTAGTTTGTACATTGGTTACAATATAGTGTCAAGGAACTGCCCATCTTAGTGTTGAAGTGTTGTAGTTACCTAAAGGCACAAAATACTCACTAGTAATGAGAATTGGATAGCAAGAAGAAACCCAGAGCTGTTCAAAGCTGAAGCTTATTTAGGTTTGGAAAACCAGAGCTCAGAATGACTTGAAAGCCACATCCTCAGCAGGATTGGTTTCATGTTGCCACGGTTGTGTTATTTACTGTTATTTATTTCAGTAGGAATTTGTCCCCTCAAATACTAAAAACTCTTCTGTCTGTGGAGGAGTGTTGTGGTGGATGGGAACATGTGTGTGTATGTACATAAATATACAGAAAACCAGACTAGTCCCTTAATATTTGAGCCCATTTTTCTCAAATTATTTTCGTGGTCACAAACATCTATGCATCACTGCATTAACTTGCTTGACAGTTTAGAGGCCACTTCTCTGTTTGAGCAAGCCTCAAAGAGACACTACCAATCTTAAAATTGCTCTTATTAAAACAACCAGGGGAATGTATCTCTGCAAAGGCAGAGATGAATAATGATTTAGCTCCCAGAATTGATTTGAAATTTCAGCAGCACTAAGTAATATTTTAGTGGCAGTATAATCCTGTACATTACATATTAAGTCTTCAGACTGCACTGTCAGTGGAAGAACCCTGCAGTATTTAAATGGCACTGTAACACCATGGTATTATATTCAGGTCATTAGGGGGCATTTTACAGGATTGGAGTTATCTGGCAGAATGTCAAAGGTGAATCATATAATCTCTGTTTCTTTGCCTCTCCAAATATGTAGATTAGAGGTTTAAAAAAAATTACGCCTAACTCACCAGTGTTCCTTCTCTATCTCAGCCCTCTATATCACCTGTGCATCGCTTGCGCTGTCAACAAATGCTGAGAGCATTGGCGAAGGGAAGGGGCGTAATAGTTACAGGTGGCTCAGGTGGCTGATGGGGCGAGTGAAGAAAACAGTGTACTGAGGGCTGGGGTTTTTTTCTGCATGAATCAGAGCAATTGATAGATAAGCATAAACCCAAGTATTCGGCTTCTGTGGCAAGCGTCAGTAGGTGTGAAGCATGATGGAAAATGCTGAGCCCCACGATGAGTGTTTTCCAGAGCAGATCCCGAACACTGACCTTCTGAAGAGGCAGGGGCGCTCTTGCAGTTGTGTGCCAGTTGCCAAGGGAAGTGGACACTTCTCTCCCCTTTGTGCCTTAGAAATTTCTTCTAAATTCATGGGTGTGGCCCATCGTAACGATTTTGATACCTCTTTTCAAATGTTCTCATTCAGACAGCTCTGGTTGAATTTTGAGAGAGATATTAAATTATGTGTTCTCAGCAGTTCGTTGCTGCCTCTGGCAGAAGTTACTGCCATTCTGATCTGCTAGTTAGATAGTTCACATGATTATTCTGTGCACCGTTAGAGACAAGCTGAGGTGGGTTGTTTTAAATGTGTAAATAGTAGATTTGGATCATTCTTTCTGCAAGAAACTGGTATCACAGAGGTAGCCTTGCTGGCTGATAGGCAGTAGATTTCCCTATGTGAGTCTTTACTTCACTGAGTTTTAACTACAGCTTTTTGGGTGATGTGAATATTTGGAAAAAAAATAAAAGCTATAATATTTTTTTTAAAATAATCAGTTAAGGCAAGTGAAGTGATGTCTAACTTCCATTGGTGAGAAAGGCTAGTTGGGATTGATAAACCAGGGATTTGGTTTATCAGGGTCAGGGATTGATAAACTTTTCAACCAGCAGAGTGGCCTTGATGTGAACAGGACAAATGACTGTGCCCTTTCTGTGCTCAAAGTGGTGAAGAGGCAACCCCAACAACAGTTTGCTTAATCGAAGTGGTTTTGTTCCTCTGGCCTAGAATATGGGCCAAGTTCCTGTATTTCTGTTTTCTTCCTGCTACATTCCATGTGATGCAAAATTCATAGAAAAGTTTCAGGGGCAAGAGGTGTGTTTAGCTGCTGCATACCAGAGATCGAAAGAAGTGCTGAGGCTACTGGAAATTATTTTTATAGGTCATCTTTTAAAAATATCCTCAACTTCTTATTAGGGAATGTTGCGAGACTCATTTATAGAGAAGCATTGGCTGTGCAAATGGGAGAATTGCCTTACTTGGCAGTGTCTGCTGTAGGAGATTGTGGTACTGATCAGCAGATTAAACATGGCTATGGACAACAGGTCCATGACCAGACACCAAAGGGGGCATATGTTCCCACTAACATCTGATCGGTGCTGGAGAATAAGGGCAATAAACAACAGATAATGGCTGGGCTCATGTACCCTGCCTGCACATTATCTTCTGCTGTCATCCCTGTAGACAAAATACTGAGCTAGATGGATGACTGAATTAACCCAATATGTCACGTCTTCTATTCCTACTGCATTCAGGTACATAATAATCCTTAAAATATTATTCACATTGTATTTTAAGTTACATCAAAACCAGCAGAGGCATAGGATATTCTTCATTCTTCTACTTTTCTTTTTTACATGAAAAAAGACTGAACTCTCCCGATTAGGTCTCCACTGATCTGTGCAGTTAGCAATTACTCCTATGAGCTGTCATTTTAAAGTAAAAATAGAAAATGTAAAATATTGATTACATATGCAAGTACAAGAGATGTACATCTGTATACTAGCTCTCCAGGAGCTTGTAGACAAAAATAGATTTAAATCACATTTTTCCTTCTAATGTGTCACAACAAGTAATATTTTTGCTCTTGAGGAACCCATAAGGCTATGAACTTACAGAGAGCGCTTTATTCGTTAAATGAGGTAACGTTGGAAATCTTTTAGGATTCCTTTTCCTAAATAAGGGACATGTGGCAATGAGCAATAACATGAAGTTCAGGATGGGGGAGATCTCTGTTGTTTATCAAATGCATACCGTATACCAGGTAGTTACTGTAGTCTATACACACTAGAAATAAACTGTGACCTGGCTTTTAATGTTACTGTGCCACTGGTACTGCCTTTTCAGTGTGCGTGCTGAGGCTGCAACACTTTTTTGCACTAAAGTTTAGATAATTCAGCATGTGCCTTTCTCAGCTGAAATAATCATGCTGCTCTCACTGTTGGTACCTAGCCGCAGCCTGTTTTTCTCCCAGCTCATTGAAGACAAGGAATACAGGCTTCACTGTCCTTGGCCACTGAGACTTTTCAGATCAATTTGAACCATTGCCAGCTGTGGTTTTGGTCCAGAAAACTGTCAAACCAACTTATGCCTCTAGCTTCTTATAAGGACTGGTCAGGGAGATATGAAGATTGTAGGACAAGTCACATTATCTTATGAGATGATGTGTATATAATAAGCTCTGAATAATTACACAGTAAAGTAATCATCCAGCAAATTATTATGTATCCTCAGTAGAAAACTTCAATAATAGTTCTGTATAAATAGAACTTTACTTTTAAGAGCCGTTGTCAAAGGGCTTTAAGTATTAGCAGTGTTTAGCTGAAGTTGAACAGATATCAAGTTCACTTTCCAGTTCTTTGTAGAATGAAAATTCTTTCCTCAGAATGATCCTCAATGATCAATTGAAGGCATTTTAGAAATAGAATCTGCTGTGGAGTTTCATTTCAATGTTTATTCCCTTCTTCCACAGTGTGGTGCGGAATTGTAGATAGTCGCAAATTATGCTTTATTAAAGATTCTGAGTAAGCAGTAACTACTCTGGTTCTTAACCTTGTGACATTACGGGTCCATACACAAACCAATGAATTGACCTAATTTGCTCATTTTGATGCATAAAGGTAGCTGGACTCCTGCAAACAGTTTAATGGATTGGAATAAGTTTTAATGCTGGGCAAGAACATACCTGTGACAACATCCAGCATTTTTGGGAGGGTTTTGCCTTTGTTTTCTGTAGCTGGTAATTTTATTTCTTTGGGTATAAATACATGCAAGGCCAATTTACTACTTGAAACATGAATGTACCATGGAAGCTATCAGAATTGTAATATATATAGATATCATATTCTTTGATGGAGATGCTGTACTTTGGAGTATTTCTGCTTTCTCAGTTTTGCAAACTTGTAGTTGATTTCATTTCTTTTTTTTTTTTCCACTGTGCATGACTGCATACATGCGCAAAGCACGTTATCAGTCTGAAAGTCTGAAGCTTCAGGCTAGGTGTGTGAGCCCAGGTGCTGTATTTCTAATGCCCTTTGCATGAAATGTGAAATAATTACTCAATGTAGAAACCGTACCTAAGTTTATGACATGTGAAGTACAGGCACAGTCTGTGATTTCAAGTGTCTTACAAAAATGTACATGCAAGGCCATGCTGTCTTCAAAACAAACCTTTTGTGTTCTTGAACTTTAGACTTTTCAATCTTTGAAAGTGGCATGAATGACAGAATACCTTAAATACCTGCGTGTATTTGTGTTTAGTAGGTATAAAACCACTTAGACTGAGCTAACTTACAGCAAAGGAGAAACATCTGCTGAATTGATTTCCATGAAGTAGATAGCTCTCTTTAAGTTTCTCGTTGTGAAACGGTGGCCTCCCAGCCAACATGGGAAGAGACATATAGATATAATGGTCTGTTAAATAAATGAAACAGGTGAATTGTGGGTAAATAAAAATGAGTGATAAACTGATAATCGAGGGAGAACAAAAAATTCCTCCTACACAAAGAACAGTGGATGATGCCTACCTTTCCATCACGGTCCCAAACTCTTAGAAGAATCAAAGGCTTCTTACTGGAGGGACTGAAAGTAGGTGAAGTTCGAGAATAGCTTAGGGTCAAAAAGGAGGGGAGAGGGGGAGAGAGAGAGTATAGCCACTGAAATGAGTAACTTCAGGTAGTATTTGAGTGTCTGAGATGACATTAAGAAAACTACTGCTTAGGAAGAGACCTGCTTTAGCTTATATTTTCAGTTCAGGGTCACATGAAACCAATACCTGAAACAGGCTGCTCCAGGTGCAAATTGTTGTTACACTGTATTTGCTGGTTTCTATTGATCCTCTTTTCCCATGTGTGTGATGCTGGCACTTCTGAGGCCACATGATTTGGTTGTCATGTGACAATAAGCCAAACATTTTATAGATCCTTCCTAATGAATTATGGAGGAGAAAACTTGTGTTCTTTCACTGGTTAAAACTTTCAGGAGGATAGTGAAGGCTCCTGTGTAATTTCACCCTTGTACTTCTCAACTGTGTCCTTACTTAGAAAGCTATAAATTGGCATGAATGCTGAATGTGTGCTGTAATCCTTATCACCACTGTATCGCCTTGAAGTCATGTCTCAACTTTTTTTTGTAATCCATGTGTACAAGAGATATCAAGTCAAGCTGTACAGAAAACTGAAGTTTTTCTATTAGGAAAACTTGCTTTGACTAAAATTTTGTGTTTAGAAATATGGCTATATCAATATTACTGCAAATATTTACACTGCTTCTCTGAACCCTACTAATTTCATTGCCCTAGAAATAAAGGCTGAGTGAGAGCCTGGGTAATTTTTAAGAAATGTGTATTGTGGAGGTAAATGTCAGTGTGTCAGCTCTTGAGACTACAGGTTATACATGGGGGGTTTTTTTGACAAAACATGACCTGCTAGGAAACATCTATTTCCAGCTATGCCTTACTATTATACTGTTCAACTCTGATCTGCAAAGCCTCTAATGAGAGTAAAAGAGTAATTTGATTTCTATGCTATTATTTTTGTTTCCCTCAGCTCTGCCTGCCAGAAAGAGTGCTGGTGCAGTGGTACCAAATCTAGTTGGAGGGCAATAACTAGCAGCGTACCCCAGGGTTCAATACTGCCTTTAATGTTCAGTGTTTCCAATAGTGATCTGGATGATGGAAAGAGAGTGCCTTCAGCAAGCTTACACATGACACAGATGAGGGAGGAGTGGCTGATAACACCACAGGGTCGTGCTGCCATCCAGAAGGACCTGGACAGGCTGGAGAAATGGGCTGATAGAAACCTCATGAAGTTCAAGAAAGGGCAAAGCAAAGTCTTCTACATGGAAAGAGGAACAGGCTCAGGCACCAGTATTTGCTGGGCGGCACCCAGCTGTAAAGCAGCTTTGCAGAGAAGGACTTGCAGGTCCTGGTGGACACCAAGTAGAATATAAGCCAACAATGTGCCCTTGCTGTGAAGAAGGTTAATCATATCCTGGGCTGCATCACCCAGAACACTGTCAGCAGGTTGTGAGGGGTGATCCTTTCCCTCTGCTCAGCACAGGTGAGACCACACCTGGAGTGCTGCGTCCAGAGCTGGGCTCACCAGTACAAGTGAGACATGGACTTGTTAGAGAGAGTTCAGTGAAGGGCCACAAAGATGACTGAGAGACTGAAGCATCTCACATGTGAAGGAAGGCTGAGAGAGATGGAGGTGTTCAGTCTGGAGGAGAGAAGGCTCAGGTGGGATCTCATCAATGTATGTAAATACCTGAAGGGAGGATGCAAAGATGGAGCCAGGCTCTCTTCAGTGTGGTGCCCTGTTACAGGACAAGAGGGAATGGGCACAAACCTTGGCCATTCTGTGATTCTGTAACTTTGGCCACATTTCAGAGAGGTGATTTCTCATGCTCAGGACCTCGACTGAGGTAAGCAACTGATTTTTGTGTAGGCTAGGTATGTTTTTTAGTGAACTTGGACTTGGTAATGTCAAAGAATCCCACAGAATGAAATCTGAGGGAAATTGCAGTTAGCATTATAAGATCAGTATCTTTGTGAGATAAGGTAACCTTGTAGGTGGTGTGGCCCAAAGAGTGGGGACTGGCTGTGAAGTTGTGAAGTGTTCGTAGCAACAGAAATGGTTTAATGTGGCTGAAAGTCCTTTCCTATATACATTAAAAATAAAAGTGGTGGTGGATTTAATCTCAGACACGCAAACAAGTGCTTTGACTAGATACTCTCTTGATCTAGAAACAAGGTAAGATCTAGTATGCCAAGGAAGAAGAGTTTATTTAACTTTAAAAGAAAACACACTTTTTAATAGGTTGAGTCCCTGATAATCTCAGCAGCAGATACCTGCGGTTAGATTTTGAGGGAGTGTCTTCTGTAGGTGTCTCAATATTTTAACTATAGCTTTCAAAACAATAGTGAGCATAATGTATCGAATGAGATACAAGAGTCTGAAAACCTCTGCTCAATAAACTGATAACGTTCTTCAGGAAATTGATGCTGTTTCTTCAGATAGCAATCACTGGCTTAGCTTCCCAAAATGAATGAGAAATGAGAACACCGAGAGAAGGCTGTATCTGCTTATAATGGTGCTGGTTGCGTAGACAGAGCTCTGGGCTTATCTTGAAAGGGATTCTGACACACAACAAAACCAATGAAAACTGTTTTGGCCAGCAGTACTTTCTTTTGACCTGAAGCATTTCTTGGTTTATGTGTATGAGATTAATTCAAAGATGATTTGATGTTAGCGAAACATATTCTCCCATACAGCAATAAAGCTATGGATGTATGTCTTTCTATTATATCTTCGTGTACGGGGCATAGAAGGCTATATCTGTGGTGGTGGCAGTGTGTTTTTCTTTTAGAATGTATTCTTCAATTAATCTGTTTTATGGCTAATCTTGAAGTCTTTGCCACAACTGTGGAAATGGAGCACTGTCCACTGGAACGACTGGTATCTTACATTTAAGTCTGTTGGTAGGAGGAACAGCAAACCACACGTGACCCATTTATGGTTTGTATACGATAGATTGTATCTCTTGAAAATAAGCATTGTTAGATTACTTCTGTTGTAAAGGGTGCTCATTGTTCATAGGAATGCTTGTGGAGAAAGGCCTCTTGCTGCCCCATTCAGTGGGGCATGAGAGCCCCAGGGGTCAGCTGTGGGCACAGAGCGGCTGAACCTGGGATGTCCACTAGGAAATGTGAAAACTTTGGGGTGAAGATCACGTTTTGCGAGGTGGGTAGGTGGTGTTTGGTCAGTCAGTGTATCTGCGCTTTTTCAGCCCTGTGGGACGCTCTTTATATTTAGTGTGGAGTGGAGTGTAAATGGGCATTTCTTGCCTGTATTGAGGCACTGCTTAGGTGACCGAATACATAAGTGAGCTGATTTTTGCACTGACCTGTTGTTCACAAACTGGCA
>NW_010388946.1:11235-16369 GCF_000710305.1 Buceros rhinoceros silvestris | reverse complement strand
CTGCTGGTTCCACTTTCGTATCTTTCTAATAAAATGAGTGATCTTTACTGTTTTCACATGATGTCTTGGAGTCATTAATTATTTATCTTCATGAATGCATGTGTGTGAGAAGGGATTTGGTTATCCTTGTTCTACAGGAGACAGCTGGGGAATTGACTTTTGCCTGTGCTATTATGGAGCACTCTGTAGGATGACTCTATCTTAAAGCTTTTCAGAAGCTGCAAGGAAGGGTGTTTCTCATTATGCTACACTTTATTTTTATTTTTAGAGGATTCAAGAGCAAACAGCTGCCATCACCGGAGTGGAATGAATATTGCCTTTGCTCACTTTTTGTTTAATCTCTAAAAGTCCTTATCAAAAATTGTTTGTGTTTCAAAGTTTTGTAATGGTTTAAGAGACTTGTGTTTACTGAAGGAAGCCCAAACCAGCTCAGCTGTTTCTTTTGAGGGCAAGGTGGGTTGTGTTGTTTGTGCAGTCAGCCTTGGCAATGTCTTCTCCTCCCCAAGTTCTTTGTCCCCTGTCTTCCCTTCCCCCGCCTCCGCAGTTATTTTTCCGGAGACCTTGGCTTGCTGCTTCTGGGACAGCAGTAGCAGCTGCTAGTCCTGTCCTGTAACTCTTCCATCTTGGTCACAGGGGATTGGAAGGGAAAAGATGATCTGTCTCAGCAGCAGTCCACCAGCTGCTGCTACAATCTATAATGCGTAAATTTGCACAATATAGCTTTTAATTTTGCTTTGCAGTCAGAATGAAAAACTAGAGCACACCACCACTGCCATCAGTGATTGATTAATCAAAAATTATGCTCCCCACTCCTTGGTTCAGACCTGGACAAAAAATACTTAGAAGTGGCAAAAAATATAAGGTAAGAATCCTGACAGGCTTTCACACTGTCAGAGTGATGAATAATACAATGTTGTGTATGTATGCTTGAGAATACACTCTAGATAAAAGCTGTTGAGTAACACAAAAATACTCAGCTAAATTAGAGTATAAATTTCTGCTTAGAGTCATAATACTTTCTGAAGTACGTGGATAAGCAGGGCATCTTTGTTACAGTGTTAGTGAATAAGGGAGTTCCACAGATTCTAGCATAAGTAGTTTTCCTGAAAATGTATAATTGAAACATTTTTTTGTTTTGTTTTGAGGGGTTTTTTTGAGGGAGAGAGAAGGGAGGATGAGGTATAATAGGCAGCATAGTTGCTGTTCTTTCTTTGCTAACTGTGAAGTTAGCGTAGCGATAGTACCGCTCGTACACCTTGAGTGAGGAAATATCACATAGAAAAGGAAAGCAATCCCCAAACTGCCATTAGAAATGGATTCATAACCTCTTCAGTGTGTATGTATGAATGAAGAACCTTTTTTTGGACCATTCAAGAAAAACCTGCCAAAACATGACCGGAATTTGTGAAAGAACTTGTTTGCGCGGAATAGTTTTGACTCACTGGGTAGCTCAGAAGACTATAAAACACTATTATTTTTCATCCATAAAAATAATTTGCATGATTGTGGTGCACGTTGTTGGCCAAAGAAAGACTGTTGTGTGTATTGGTGAGAGAACTAATTCCATCCCAAGCCAGTTTTGCAGCTGATGTCCCTAGAGGCTCTGTGCCCTCTTTGTTTTCCTCTAACCGCTCTGAAGTCCCTTGTCTTGGAGGTTGCACAGGAACTGTAGTGCATGAAGGCTAGCACAGAAACCTTTGTATACCAAGTTGTTACAGGGACTAGGAGATGGTCTGCATCCAGGCTGCTTTTCTTGTGGAAGAGCTCGTGGCATCTGGCTATCTGCTTTCCTCAGTTGGTTTCATAGGGGGCAAGGGACTCGGAGAAGCCAGCTGCCGTGTTGGCACGCCTGCTAGGCATCGTGCACGAAGAATGTTGGTTGCAGACTGCTGCCTTCCAGCATGTGCTACTGAGTAAATCCAAATGTGGAGCAGCCACAGATCTCATTTTGACAGTGTGCCCACATTTTATCTGTTCTTCTAAACATCTGTGAGTGTGCTAGTGTGCAAGTTGTACATTTTTTGCTGATAATTAGAATATACTGGGTCCAAATCGAAGCTTCAGGTGCAAATTTGTCTGCATTTTGGGAGAGAGTAGATCTAGACCTTACCCCTGTGGAACAAGCTCACTCTACAAATAAAGGCACGATGTAATCTAGTACCCATCCCCAGACCTCATTTCTGCACATCTTATGTGATACAAATGTCAGCAATCTTAAGTGAAGGCATAATCCCACAAGACAAACCACTTGCCATAAATACATTGTACAGACATTCTGGCAGAACTAAACTAAATCAGTAGGACTCAAAAAAAATTAAAATAGTTTAAAGAATCAACAAAGCATACTGCGTGCATGTGTGTGCACGTATTATCCTAAATTTGTTGGATTTTTGTAGCATGTGAAAAATACCTCCCTGAGTATACACCATGCCTTCCAGCTCCATGGCAAATGCAGTAAAAATAACCTATATAGTAACCAATTATTCAGGCACCTAGGAGGTAAGAGAAATGAAGAGGAGTGTTTTGCCCTGAAGTCCTTCCTAGTTTTGTTTTGGGTTTGGGTTTTTTTTTTAATAAACCTGTTATGCTGCTCAAATATGAGGGCTGTTCCAAAAGTAATGCCTCCTATTTTATTCTGTTGGCCCACGATGTCAGAGGCGGCTGTTGGTGGTGTGGCAGTAGAGGTTGAACCTTCCCACCAATATTCTGTTAAACCTTGTTGCCGCGTGGCAGACGGCAGCAGAGGGGCAGTCTGAAACCGTGGCATCTGACATGGGAGTGCGTGTGAAGCAGAGGTGTGGAATTGAATTCCTCCAGGTGAAAAAATTGCACCCATCGACATCCACCGACACTTCCTGAACGTTTATGGAGACCAAACCGTGGGTGTCAGCACAGTGACGGGTTGAGTGGGTGGTGCGTTCCAGCAGTGGCGACAGTGACAGTGGGTCCCCTCCACTGGCGCAGGTTGTTACGAGCGCGGCACGCAGGCTCTTGTTCATCGCTGGGGAAAATGCACAGCCCGTGGTGGTGACTGTGTCGAAAACCAGTGTTTTGTAGCTGAGAATTTGCCCTATCAAATAGTGTTACTGTGCTCCTGTGTCTGTTGTAGTTTCCGTGGAAATAAACAGGAGGTAGCACTTTCGGGGCGACATACATATATATACAAAAGCGGTGTTCAGTGGTCTCACTTAATTGAGCAAAGAAGTCATATAAAGTGCACACACTTCGTGTAGTTGGAATGCAGAGTTTTGGGTATGCAACCCACCTGCTCACAGGAAGAGGACAGAGGGCTGTTCGCAAGTAAGCCAGCAGAATTCTTGGAAATACTGCCTCAGCCAAACTTCGCAATACTGCATGCTGCTAGTCTCTCAAAGTATCAGGAATTAACTATTGAAAACCCTTTGAGCTTTAGACCTTAAAGACTCCTAGAGTGTATTTTAAAACTTCAGCGACAGCAAACCGAGTTGAAGCTTGCTACCTTCTGACTAGGCAGCAACAAAGGCCTCTAGGACTCACAGTGCAGTTACTAAGAAAGCAAGCTCCCTTTTTCAATACGTGTTTTCATTTGTCTTTCTGCTGAGGAAAAGGCATCTACCTTCTGCTGGTGTTTTCTGAGCTATGCATGGAATTCTTCTGAAGATTATTTAATTAGCTTTTTCTTGACTTTTCCTTCCCTTCAAAATTAATATCTTTAGTTTTAATGTTTGACCAGACAAACTCCCAAGCACTGCTTCTTCCGTATAGAGATAGTTATCTTGGCATTACAGACAAGACCCTTACTAGATACTGATACTTAAAGCACAGTGTGTTTTCCACCCATGCTACAAGAACTGATTTTTAACAAAAAGAACAGCAATAAATTCTCAATGAGAACCAGCCTTTCCTCATTTCTTCCCCTATGGGGATTTGATCAGTCTCTGCAGCTTTCTGCTTAGGCATTGTATGCAAGAGATACCACTTTGGGGGCAAAGCTAACCTGGGAATAATTGAAGGAGTAGTTTTGAGGGAATACTCTGAAATTTTCTGGTAGCTGTGGTCTCACTGCCTATCTCCCATGTAACTGTTTCCATCAAGATTAGAAGGTGCCCTTACTGCTGTATCCTGTCTATGAAACTTTGGCTATGCAAAAGTTTCTGGTGCTTAGAATAAAACATTTCTGAGAAAAGGATAATAGGAAACATATTAAAAGAAGATGTTTCAGAAAAGAGACCTAAAGCGAACCGCAATCTTCCTGAAAGAATGTGATATCTAGACAATGGGAAATTTAATTTCTTAATTTCTCAGCCACAAAACTCCTTGGTAGTCAAACCTCTTAAAAATCCGTATTCCCCCCAAACCTTTTCCAGGGAGGGAAGAAGAAAGGCAGAACAAAATACAAGTTCTAAGCTTGCCTAACATGTCACTTGGGATAACACCATTTCTGTTTGTCCTTAGTAAATATAATGACAGATCAGGAGCCAGAGGATAATCTTTCACTCCAAATTGTTTTCCTGTAATAGCTGAGGCTATGCAGTATAAAATGTGAGTGGAGAATGCTATCCTGAGTCTCTCACTTTGCCTGCTGGTACAAGCATGATTTCATTATGTAAAAGTTTGCTCCGTTAATTGTGATTATTCCTAATCCTCCATTTTGCTTAATGGCAAAACATTGCACTGGAAGAAAGAAATTACATTCAAGTAAAGACTTTAAGACAGCAAAGGCTACTAATTGAAAGCTGCAAGGGATATCCCCATCATGGAAATTCAAAATTACAAAAGATATTACTGAGATAACTGGAAAAGTGATTCCTGAAAATCCTCGGACATACACTTTGGATGAAGTTTTTGTATGGTCTAATTCAGTATTTTTTTTTCTTGCTCTGTAAACATGAGACCATATAGCTTTAGTAAACGTGCACACAGAGTGACACATGTATGTTTGTGTAACACACTTTTTTTTGTCTTCTGATGAATAACAGAGGTTTTGATTGCGCACATGGACCTCTAAAAAGAGATAAACCATAGACAGGAATGCTAGAATGTTTTGGTTCTGTTTGTCTGTTAGTTCTTTGTGTTTTGTTTTTGTTTTTTTGGTGCCTGTCTTCTCCTGCAGTAACTTTGAACTGAGGTCTTGGAATAAAATGTATTTCCCTAC
>NW_010388946.1:0-11127 GCF_000710305.1 Buceros rhinoceros silvestris | reverse complement strand
CTTGGTGAGGGGGTGGAGGAGTGTTTCTGGTTCTTCCTCCACAGACTGTGGTATACAGCGATGTAGAGGTCTTTTTTTATTGTCTTGAGGTTAGTAGTACTTCAACCAAAGGAAAATTGAGGCATGTGAAGGTTTCCCTACCTGCTGTCCCTCCTGTAGCTCCCAAGTGGAGAGCAGCAAGATGCTCCTGGAACTCCCTTCCTTTATGATAAACCCCCAGTTCACCAGCGCATAGATGGGTGTTGAGTACCTAAAAATATGAATGTTGATGCTTATCTGAGGAAGTCAGCAACATCATATGTTTTCACTGAGTGGTGTCCATACGGTGGTAGGACAGCATTTCATAAATGGATTTTGCGGTTGCATAGTATTTGTTAAGACTTTGGAAAGGAAGAAAATATCCTTAAAGACAAGACCCCTTAAATATTGATCCGCAATTCCTGTTGCTTTGAGAAGTTTAAACTTGTATAGTTCTGGATCTTTGGATTATTTTTGGTTTCCTGATGCATCATATAGCATGTAGGTTATACATGTCATTAAAGGAACCCCAGTAAAATACAAATTCATGGGGTTAAAATTACTTTTCCTGAAGTGTTCTGTGTCTCTCTCCATTCCCCCACCCTCAAGTTCATTAGACTAAGTTGGTTTAGCTCAGTGACTCATACCAGACTGCTTTTTACTGTTACCCCCAGACAAATTTATGCAACTTAAAGAGTGAACTCCAGGCATAACCTTGCTCCTGCTGGGGATAGGAGCTGCATTTGCTGAAGCTCTCTCAGTGAATATACCATGCTCTGTATGGGAGAGAGTGTGGGTGGCAATTTACATGGTAAAAAAAGGAGGGCAGAGAAGTGAGATAGTTAAGCTTAGGTTTCTAAATGTTTTAGGTATCATCTTTTAAATGTCTATTGAAAATTAGTTGCTACAAGTATCACAAAAGGAAGATAGGTATAGATTTTGCTATTTTTGAGAATAAATCTTCAAGTAAAAGGATTTTTACATATGTTTGTTGTGAAATTAATTTTTTTATGTGAACTTAAATTTATTAACATCATTTGCCCTGATTTTGTGGTAATAGCAAATAAAGTCTGTATCTGCCACTATTCCTTTTAAGGATAAATGGGAACTTTATATTTCATCAGCAAAATAAGCTCATAGTCATTTGTAGGATCATCCTCCCTTCCTGCTGCGCTAAGTAAGTTCTTTGCCTGCTTGTCGTCAAAGGTGTAGGGAGACAATGTGGGTTAGATGGCAAGGGACCAGAGAGTGTGTCAGGAAGTATTGACATCCTTATTTGTGTTGTGTATCTACTGTATGACCTTGGACAAGTCTCTTCACCTGTGCCATATCCTATTATTAGATTATAAATCTCCTGGGAGAATGCTTGTTGCAGTTTGCTTTTTTTATCTGGCAAAGAGTCTTAGGTATTATTGTAAAACAAATAATAGAAATAAGGGTAACAGGGTTTGTTTGTTTGTTTGTTTTTTTCTGGACCACTAGCTTTTAATGGAGATGGGGATTTCTTTTTAACCTTGTTCTCCTGCTCTGGTACACAACTCAGCTGACAAAAGGTTCCTTTACTCTATCACCTTCCTAGTTTGATTCATGCCAGTAAAAATAAAAAACTGTAACTTGAAATTTGGTGTTTATTTAGATAAACAAATGTCATGAGTGACTGTGTAGCCCTTGAAAAGTTTTGCAAATGCACTCTAAAATATGAAAACCAATATATGATTATTTGCAATATTTTCTCCTATACTGAACTAGAGATTTTTCTGTGGCATTGGTGTACAGATTATGTCTTTAAGTTGTGGTCACAATATATGCGTCCTCAGGGGAGGGCTTGTCATTTGGAAGTAGCTGATCAATGAGACAACTGTTACCTACGTGCACACTAGCAAGCACAGCTCATGCTGCTTTGGGGAAGTAACTGGCTTATTCTGTGTGATGAAACCCTTGTTCCCATTCACCTCTGATTTTGAACTGATACTCTTTATGCTTGCATTGACACTGGAAAGAAACTTCACATGGGAGACTCTCCCTTCCAGTTCACTGACTTGCGTCCAGGCCACTTGCTGATGCTGCCATGCAGAGAAGCTGCTGGTCTGCATGGAAGGAGAGCTTGTTGTATAATGCAGCGTGTCACAAGGGTTGTGCTGGTGCGCTGGCCACGGACAGAGCTGTGCTGATTTTGTTTAGCAGCATGATTGATTAGGAATTCAGCTCTGTCTTTGCAGGTTTTAATACTAGAAATTTCATGGATTTGCGTATCACTGAGAGGGAAATCTTACTTGTTTCTGATTGCAACTCTGTCAGCTTTTCTCTGGAAAAGCTTACAAATGTGGTGGAGCAAGTTGAGGTGTTCTGTTTTTTTTTCTTTAAGGAGTTTTTGGGTTTTGGGGGGTTTGGGTTTGGTTTTTTGTTTTTGTTTTTGTTTTTTTTTTTACAAGTGTTTTGGGTGGTTTTGAGGTTTTTTGCTTCTATGGCATCCAGGACACTGGAATTATATTTTTCAAGGTTTCTGCTCCTAACATGCTACCAAATTTAAAAAAAAAAAAAAGACAGAAATGATATTTCCAGGTGATAATCACTTAATTCTAAGAATTGACTCTTTAATTACAAAATAACACTTTAAATCAAAATAACATGAGAAAGATTACTTTTGAAGTGTTATATAATGTCAGGAAGGATAAATATGTCAGTCTAATCTACACTCCTGCATAGAGCAGTCTCCTTTACAATAATATTTCTGTCAAGGTGTTTACTTTGTCGATGCTTTTAAAAGATGTCATGTGATGCAGTAATTTAAAAAGTAAAAAATTAAGACACTAGAAAGAGAACCTACATGACATGAATACAATGTGATACTCATGTGGTTCAAAATGCTTTGAATAATATTCCTTTGCTGTCCCTCTTTGTTCCTTGGGCGTGACTTTACTAGTAGTGGGGAGGGTATTGACTAAGGTCTTCTCTGATAATTACTTCCTAAATATAATTAAATATGTAGGTGGTGCTAGCAAGATGCTAATTGGCTTACTAACAAACTTGGGATCTTTCACTTTCCCAGGACAACTGTATTAGAGCACCTGGAGCAGCAGTTCTTCAACAGTGGGGACCGCCAATCAGATTGCTGACGCCAGCAAGCAGGGTATCCTGTGGTGTCGCAGTGGGGGCAGGGGCTTTGTGCTTAAGGCACTAGCAAAGTACTGCTTCAATAGCTGTGGGACCTTAGGCAAGTCACTCAGTCCCTCTGTCTAAAAGAGGAGTAATAACACTATTCCTGTTCCTTGTCTTTTTAAATTCTAAGCATAAGTGAGGATTTCTTGTTATATTTATGAAGAAAAGGTTGGTCATTAGCTTATAACGTTGGTGTAATACAGGCAGGTTTAATAATGTGTTTGCCATCATGCAATAAAAACATTGTGGGTAGTCTGTATTGGTAGGTATGTGCCATACTGCAACCACACTGACTTTCAGCTGTGATCACCTGTTTGGAACAGCCCCAAATGCTGCTTAGACAACCCACCTTATTCTTCCAAGAGCCAAAGCTTTTGTGGGAGCAGTAAGCGTAGTTTTCAAAAGCAAACTAGCATGGGAGCAGTATGAGACCCAAAAGACAAAAGGAAATGGAGGCTTTAATGAGCACCTTTGTAAAAGTCAGCATGCAGCTGGTCCCCAGCAAACCACGCTGCTGGTCAAATATGCACTGTGTGTGTTGTAGAAGCGTGACTAATGTTTGTGATTCATGAGGAAGCATGGCTTGCCTTGGGACGGCTGAGCTGGTTTCACCTCAAGCTGTCTGGTCCCTTTCTGGGAAGCTTGCTCTGCTGTAGCGGGGTTGGCAGAGCTGCTCACCAAACAGCTGCTGAGCTGCTGTGAATGACAGGCTGACATAGGAAGGTAAATCAAAAAACAATGCTGCTGACAGAATAGACTTTGTACTAGTGGTCTGTCTATGATACTTCATACATTAAGCCTTCAGCTGAGACTACTACAGAAGGATTGTGATGCAGCAGTGGTTTTCAGTGCGAATGCGTTTCAGCAAAGACTGAAATCATTACAGTCTGCCATGAAGTACTTGTGGATGGTTTAGGAAAAAAATTGTGAGTCACTAGCAGCAAAAGCCTCTACGTTCTTTGGTTTGTTTTTTTTAAAGCAGCCTATGCTTGTTGCAATTTCCTCTCTTCAGGGAAGGCCTTGCATTATTGCTGTTTTGTTACAAGGTCAGAAAACGTTTAAGTTGTACCCTAATTTCTCAAATACAAGGGGTCTGTAGTTGAGGCCAAGAAACATACCTCTGCTGAAATTTAGTCATGATACACTAAAATATTTTGGCCTGAGTAGGTATTATATTGAACATGATTTAACCAATTTGTTGCCTTACTTAAGATTTTCAGACCTTTGAGTTTATACAGCAACTGCTCTCAAAAGCTGATTTTCATCAAAGTTTTATTATATAAATCAGTAAGATTTATATAAGAAATAAGTAATCTCAGTCTTAAAAAGGTAACACATCCTCGTGCAAAAGCTGCCTCTTGCTGAAATCAACAATCGCAAGGCTCAGTTGCTTTCAGGGCAGTTGTATTGTTGCAAGGTTATTAGAAGGTTAAAGGTACAAATCAGCTCTTGTCTCAGATAACTCCTATGAGGGAAATATGGAAGAAGATATCTCTCTTTGTAAAGGAGATAGTGTAGTGGGTGACTTTGCTAGGTTCTGACCTTTGCTGTTAAGAGTTGCAGGTTGTCATGGTTTAGACTCAGCTGGTGACGAAGGAGGAGAAAATACAACTACTCAAGGTGCAAGACAAAGGACAGGGAAGACTCACTCACCTATCACTTACGGTCACAGGCAAAAGACAGACTCGACTAGGGATAACAAAATAATTTTAATTCAAACAACAAAACTGAAACCAGATCACCAAATAAATTAGAGCAGGACAGAAAAAGAACAACAAGATGTTAAATACATCTTCCCCCCACCTCTCCCTTCTTCCCCAGCCTGGCTTTACTACCTCCCCCCAACCCCCACTTGGTGCCAGTGGACACGAGGGGGAACTCGGGATGGGAGGTGCCATCAGCTCTCCATGCTGTTCTTGCCACTCCTCATGGTGCCTTGTGGCCGCTTGGCTTCCCCCCCACAAGGTACGGTCCTCCAGGAACTTCTCCAGCTCACCTGGGAGTCTGCTGCCAGGGTCGGTTCTCCCAGCGCTGAACCAGTCCAGCGCCGATACCCCTCAGAGTT
Source organism: Buceros rhinoceros silvestris (assembly GCF_000710305.1). Lineage (NCBI taxonomy): Eukaryota > Metazoa > Chordata > Aves > Bucerotiformes > Bucerotidae > Buceros > Buceros rhinoceros. The sequence continues at coordinate 5,885 of NW_010388946.1, read as the reverse complement.
GACAGCCTCTTACAAGCTTTCTGCCTCTCTCCAGCATGGGGCTCTGCCTGGCCCGCTGCACTGCGCGCCTCTCCGAGTCTCTCTGCAGCCCATCAGTTTTCCTGCCAGTGCTCTCTGAGGATTTCAGGGTTTCAGCCTGCCAGCTTGTCACGGGCCAGAGGGAAATGGCTGTACCACCGTGTCTCCCCAGCCTTCTTCTGGTTGGTGACCACATGGTTGCTTCTACTTCAGCTTTGTCCCGTCCAAAACAAAAGAGCGCTCCAAAAACAAAAGGCATTCCCAAAGGCATTTCTCCTCTTAAAACAAGTTTATTTGCAGAGGCGCTGATGGGCGCAGCCTTGGCCCAAACTGGAGCCAGGGGAACTGTTTTCATGAAGCTTCTTACAGGGACCATTCTATCAGCCCTATCCCCTGCTACCGAAATGGTGCCAAACAAAGGCAGCAGCCCCTGCCCCCACTACTGAACCTGTGCCAAATGCTGAACCACCACAGAAGTGCAACAAGATTCTGTAACTCCAGGAAGAGGAGATTCAGATGCTCCCATTTGGGTTGTAATGGGAGACAAACTTTTGCAAAGAACATTTGTAATGCTTGTCATGGGTTACCGTTGTGTATCCTGCTTCAAAAAGCAAATCCTTATCCAAAATTTTGATCCTTTTTAGGTGGTTGAGGCATTTTACAGCATTTGTCACATCTCTGAACTGCTGGGTTTGTTTGGAAGAGGAAAGAGAAATACTACAGAAAAGGCAAAAAACTGTTCTTAAATATTTGCGAGCATTTGGGAAACAGGAAGAATTGAAACTTTCCCAAAAATTCTACTCCAAAGAGATGCTGCTAAGTATGTCAACTTCTGGAAGCCTGCCTGAAGCTCCAAGAGTTTTGAGGTTTGCACAGAGTTAGTGGCCATTAATGATGCCTGAAAAAAGATGCACATTTTGGGTTTTGAAAAAGGAAAACTTGCTGTAACGTATAAAGCATTTTGAGAACTGAAGAATGATTTTAGTTACTCCCACCCTTTCTTCAGCCCCCCTCCTCCCTCTCCTACCTCCCCCACCCCCTCCCCCATTTCTGCCCCAAATCGATCTGCAACACTGAAGTTGTGGAAGTGCTTTGAGAAGAGAAGACCAGGCAGCACTCTTCTTTGTGAATGACAGACATATTAAGCATGACATTCTGAACAGCATTCTACTCTCTTTTTTGAAGAAGCATTTATTTTAACCCCATTAGCATCTCAACATCATAAAAGATGATGGTACACATGGTTAAAATATTCTGTACGTTTTGATTATTCTCATATGTGTTGCCATCCTGTATTTATAACAGAACACAGTTTAACACCTTGAAAATTCTTTATTTTGTAATTGAGAAATGTATAAGAAATAGGATATTTCAGGCAGTCTGGGTTTTTTCATCTCAAATTGACTGGAAATCCAGTCTTTCAAATTTTCTATGAACAAAACAGTTTTACAAAAAAAAAATTGCTTTAAAACTGGTGGATCTTAAATGAAGCAGAATGCTGTCATCCTTCAGTTTCTCAGTAGCTTTGTCTACAACACCACTCCGTAACAAAAATATTAGTGTTCCTGTATTATTGCTTGAGCTCAGAGGAGCTGCAGTGCTAGGGCAGCCCTGACCGAGACCTTGACTTACCTTAGTTATTGACTCGAGCAAGCCTTGATACTGCTAATTATTGTACCTGTGAAACTTTCAGTATCTAAGGCAGAGAGCCTTGGTATTTAAAAGTATTTCATATTTAAGCAGTGTTTTCTGAGGGAGCTTTTTCATCAGGAAGGCCTGTATAAATCATTAATCCTGGGTCCTGATCCAACAAGGAGCTGTGTGCAAGCAGAAACCTGCCTATATGGAATTTTCGCGAAGGTTCAGTTGCTCTGAGTTCCTAAAACATGTCTTCAGAAAACACTTCCCAGAGCTAAAGCCATCCAGATCCCGGCAGGTAGGAGGGAAATGGGAGCTCCCAAGAAAGTCATCCCTTACCTCACTTTTCCTCTCCTGGGTTTAAAAGGCTGTCTGACAAGCTTGTTTGCTTTGGCAAAAGTTGTAACTGATGTGCAATTTTTAAGGAAGGTTTCTAATAACTTACCAAAAGAAATGTTCCCAACTGTTCTGCTATGTTTTACAGTCACTTTTTGTTGGCCGGTTTATTTTTGAGCTCAAACCATTGAGAGGCAGTGTGTTTCTGCAAATTAGCTTGTTCTTATACGGAGCTTGCGTTTGAAAACAAACAAACCCACAGAAGATTACAGCTCAAGGGGAGCAAGTGTATCTTCTTTTCTGTTCTATTAGCATTTGTTGTGGTTTTAAGGCAGAGAATAAACTGCAATTTCAGAAAGTGCTGTTGTATAATGCTTGGTTATAAAATGTCTGCAAGTTCTGGTCCCTTGTGCATTACCTACATGAAATGGAAACGTGCTCATATCTTTATGATAACACAGAAATGAATATGCTCTGTTTTTATATAAAATAACTACATTTTATGCATTGAAATAATAGTGCATAAAACAGTAGAGATTAAAAGAGCTGATAAAGGTTTTGAGTTTTTGAGCTATAAAAATATTTACTCATGTATCACTGTTTCATCCACAACAAATTAAGGCACAGGATAATTAGGCTGCTTACCTAAGGACATCTGTGAGTCTAACTACAAAAGTCATACCACAGAGATTAAGCTAGCTCCAGGAGCTCCAAGTGTTGGAGACTTGTAAGTCAAAGGATCTTGGCAAAACACTCTTTTGTCACTAGAGTTAGAAATAGGTATTTTTGTAATTGATTGGCCTAATCTGACCAGGATATGTACGTTCAGTTTTGGCTTTATCAGATGCTCCTGTGTGGTTTTGGGGAAATGACTGGATCTTTCTGCGACTTAGTGTTTGTCCTACCCACAGAGGTAAAACTATTTCTCTCCTGCCAGTTGAAAAGCTTGAAAATAAAGCTGAGTCCTATAAAGACTTCAGCAGCAGATGGACTTGCATCTTTTACATATGTCTGAACATTATTCAAATGTGGTCTTCCAGCATCACTGTAATACAAGGAAGACTGTGTTATGCTTTTTTGCATTCCAAAAAAAGGTTACGGTTGCCCTTGAAACATTTAGAAGTAGAACGAGTTCCCCTGATCCCAACTGTTATGTTGTTGGTAATGATGCTGTTTTGTCAAAGTAGAAGAGCTGTTTGTGTTAGTGCTGGTCCCACGGGCTGGTGCTGCACAACTTTTCTAACAGAAGGTATTTCCTAACAGTTGGTGTATTTTCAATCAAAAGGTTCGTTGCAGTGTCCTTAAAAATGAAAACAAAACCACAGGCATATCCAAGTTGAAAAAGCTACAATTTGTGGCACTGCTCTGTGTACTTCTTAATCACACTGGGGAACATCCAGGGGTGCCATTTTACTGACTTAATCTTAAGTAGGATTTTAATGAACATCCTGGTGAGGATGTAGTAGAACAACCAGTAAAAGATACTGAAAGTTACATGTTGTCACTTTCAGCTCCCTTGAGGAAGAAAGTCCTTGTTCCAAAGGATACTTAGGACAGCTGAGAATCACAACTCTTAAGGTTTTTTTCTTTCCCTCTGTCCCCACCATTTTTCCTTAGGCTGGGGCCAAGACTTGGTTTTGTTCCTCAGCTGGTCCAAACTCCCTCACCAGCCTGAGAACAGTTGCTGATGCTATCCATTAAAATCAGCTTCATCCATTTAACCTTAGAGATTAAAAACTCCTGCCTTTCCTCCCTCCCTCCAAAAGTGATTAACTTTTGTAAACCTGCTTCAACCTTGTGCTGAAGAATGTAGTACGGGATGGAGGAGGCATGGGAGAATATGCACTAGGGAGGGTAGTGGGGGAAACGAGACTGATTCAGTGTCTGACTATAGATACATTTCTCTAGATACTCTACAAGCTTCCTCTCAAGTTCTTTGTTCTTTGTATAGCTCACTTGCAAACGGCAGGCGGAATTGTTTAATTCAAACTTTACTGAAAGACAGGATGTACCTTAGAATTAGAAATATGATGGGCTGTGAGCTGCTTCCACAAATTCCATCAGACCTCTATAGTTCTTATAAATGAACTGACAGCTTTTTAACCAGATGGTACAAACAGGACCTTCATTCTGTTGCAAAGTTTTAAATCATGTTGTTCTAACAGGTACGCAATTTATCTCCACCTCTTCTTCTTTGGGAATGAGAAATGAGTAAGGAAAAGTCAGTCTCCTCCACCCCCCTGATTTCTGGCAATATTAATAAAGAATTTGGGCTGTTGGATAAGCTAAGATTGAATAGCCTGCAGAAATACTTGCAGACACTGAGAAATTGAATTACTTTGCTGCCCAGGGTTAAGTGAAAACTTGGAGTATTAAAGAAGTTTAATGCTTTTTTGTTTAGTTTTGTGGTTCCTGGTAAAAAAACACTGTATCTAACAGCAAAGAAAAAAAACAACATCATTTATACATAACATATACCCCAATAATTTAGTTAGGTAAGCTACCAGATCTTAATTTAAGTCTCAGCCAAATAGATGTCTTAGACTTTTTAATCTTTACATGATTCACTTGGTAAAAATCAGTCTGAGGATAAATGAGTAATGAGTCAATGCTGTTGCTGGCTGCATATTATTGTGCAGTTATGCAAAATCATGTTTTTCTTCCTCAAATTGTGGAAAACTGTTAGCATCCTGGAAATTACCACCGAGAATGATTCCTTCATTTATCTTTTCGTTTGGAAGGTCAGATATGAGTCAAGAGAATTAAGGCCCGCAGTCAGTACTTTATCAGGTCTGTGACCAGCTCCTTTACAGTAATTAAATAGTACAGTGCAGTGCAAGAAATGGTGCTCACGGCTGAAAACGCTCCATGTGATTTTCAGAGAATCAGGCTGGAACAAACTGAGCTGGACTAGAAAGTGTTTGACTACAACATTTTGTTGAAGATGTGACAGTCTGGGCACATCAAGGGGGATTGAATCTCTTAAATCCTGGGGTTTTTTCCTATATATGAAACCATCAAAAATACTGTGAGTGAGATTTGAGCTCTACTATGCCTGGTGGCCCCCGAACAAGGTTTCTGTTAGTGGGAGATGTGCAGCCTGGCTAAGGCTCCTGTGCCCAGGCCACTCCGTGTTGTTGGCAAAGCTGTATGTTAAGCAGATTACTTTTGGACTGGGAGTCATGCTGTGGGAATCTTTGGATGATGAGGTGAGAGGGGTTTTGCCGTGGAATACAAGTTAAGAATTTGAGACAGAGAAAGAACAAGACTGGTTTGCCAGAGTCAGTTGGTGCAGAGTTTTGTAGATTTTTTTTTCCCCACTGTTTCAATAGAAACATTTTGAGTTTCATGTTGTTGCTTTTAGAATTAAGTGGTTTTCAGCCTAAGCAAAGCTCTTCCTTCTAACCACCCCACTTTGGAAATTTATCATCAAGATGTGAATTGTTCCAGCATGTGGAGGGTCTAGTATAAGTCTCGTGCCTAACTCCATGTCACGCTAAATGTGGCAGTGTGCTTTGCTGTGGCATCCTTAGGAAGCTTCCTGCTTAAGTGCTGTTGACCTCCAGTAATTAATTCAGTGCATATAAATTTCTTTATAATGTTCCAGTAAAATGCAAAATCCTTATTAAACAAGTTCTCTTTTTTTGCTACTGTAATGGTAGAAATAGTATTTTTAAAAGCTATTTCTCCGATTAGAGCTTTTGGTTGCATCCCATATCCTGGCCCTTTCACATGGTCTAAATGAAGTTCATGCATTTCTTAGGACACACAAAGAAATCCAGTGTTAGTTTTTATTCTATGTTCAATTAATGATTCCATTTATTGTACATGGACACAGACAGAGATACCTAAATTATAATATAAATTTATAATTATATTTGTAATTATAATTT
>NW_010388945.1:0-5581 GCF_000710305.1 Buceros rhinoceros silvestris | reverse complement strand
GCATTTACTAAAATGCTTAAAAATATTCCACGTTGCTTTTATGAGAGGGGATTTCTTTTCTTTTAAATACAGCATTTACTAAAATGCTTAAAAATATTCCACATTGCTTTTATGAGAGGGGATTTTTTTTCTTTTAAATATCATGGTTTTCTGCATTCTCTTCTAGAAGAGCTTTCCTTGGACTCATCTTTTGCATTTCAAAGGTCTGATAGCATTTCAGCACTAAGATGCACAGACTCCTCTCTCATCACTGTCCCAAGCTCGCCTGCATATGTCCAGCACTATGTATTTCTAAGTGACACTGTGCCTTAGGCTAGGGCAGGTTGTGGTGTAGCAGGTGAGCGTGTAGAAGCAGACTGCTTGATAGAGTTTGAGAAAATTACTCTGCAATGACCACAGGGTAAATTTGCCTGCTTCAGCTGGCTCTGCTTTACTTACAACAACCCGTATTCAGTCAGAGTTCACAGCTTTTTAAAAACAAAAGCAGCTTGAGTTTTCAAAGGTTAATACATAATCCTGCCTTTTTTCCTTCTCTGGCATCATCTTTGACCTCATAAATGAATCACCAAATTCTATTCTGGTTTTGCATGGTGAGAGAAAGGGAAGTCAGCAGTTATTTATGAGGGCTAGTGGAGTCTGCTGATGTCTTATTTCTTTGCTGGTGGGCAATTATCTTTTTTGCACAAGACCTCACTCCAGCTGTGAGACACAATCCAAGCGGGGGAAATGGAGTATGATTCCTCATGGTGTGTCAGCTGTTTCCTTCCTTTCCAGCAGCATGCTGTTGTCTATGAAGAATTCTGTATTCATGCATACCTGTTTTTAACACTAAACCAAAGCTGCATGTTCTCAAAGCTTCTTTCCTTATAATAAATTTAGTAACTATTTTGATTGTTGATAATTACACATTGTATATTTGGAACACATCTAAGCCATGAGAGTGACAGCATTGCTGAAGAGCATCTTGACGAACTCAGAACAGTGTTCTCATGAGATCTAAAGCTTTTGGAATGTGCTGGGAAGCTTTATGAATAAAGCATTTGGATATAATAAGACTTCTAGTGTACATTTACTTATGTTATAGCTTCTCTGATTTCCAAATGCTGGTGATAGTTTAAGGCCCAATGTCAGGTTTATAAAAGAACTTGCTTGGCATTTCAGAGAGTCAGTGAGACCCGATATGAACAGCTAGGTATCAGGTACCTCATGGTCAGTAGGAGAGCCTGGTTGTGGATAACTTCCATGAGTGTGACCCATAAGAAACAATGAATATTGTGAATGTGCTCTTTAGCCAAGTGCTTATTTTCTATAGATAGAGGTGTCCAGAAAGAGCGATCTTTACCCAGTGTGCAAAGCCAGTACACACAGGATCGAAGTGTTTCTATATTGGAGGTCTGTGCAAAGCTGGGAGCTCAGGGGTATTCCACAGAGCGAGCCCAAACAGCTGCTCATTTATACAATCCGAATTGGCATAATTAACGTACTTGTTATTTACCATATTTGTACCTGAAGTTGATTGGCTAACTAACTTCCCACTTCTGTCTAGAGCTCCGTTCTTCCTTATCTCACAGTCTTCCTTGTGAGGAGATGTTTTCTTTTATCAGTCCTTGAGGTTCCTGTCAGAGGATTCAGTAGCTCTTTGACTCCCCTTCAGACCAAGACAAGCTCACTAAGCACCCCCTTGGGGTCATGTAGAGCCACCAAAGATAAACTCAACAAACACGCAAAGCCGACAGCCTCTTGTTATTTGTATGGGACATTGGGGTGGGAAAGATACCTATTTTTCTTTATATATTCACAGAAGGACTTTTTCTGTCCCTCTGTAAGGTGTTCTTTTAGCCTGTGTCTTGTACAACAGGAAAGCAGCAGATACCTCATGAAACAGGAGGAATGTGTCAAGGGCAGAAGGTGAGATGAACTGGATAAAAACTTGTTCCTAAGGAGATAACTGTATTCTGGGAAAGGTTGAAAGAGAAGGTTGAGAAATTAATTCTTTCTCATTATGTAGTAACTTGTAAATATTATGGAATTTCCTCTTTGAAGGCTCATATAGCCTTTCCAACCCAGGGCTCATAAAGACCGCACAGTGAGTTCCTAACTTAGGGCAGTTAGTCTAGACTTATGAAAACATTTGGAGAAAATAAATGAGATTGATCAAAGTAAGAAGAGCGTGCCTTCAAAACTGGAATTCTAAAAAGCTTTGTGTTAACAGGCTTAAAAAAATACGGAGATATTTAAAAGTATGGGAAGTATGATGTATGTTTTGACTCTTGGAAGTTTATATTGTTTAGGAAGCAGAACCATTTGTTTTCAACAGCATGTTAATTTTTAGCTGAAACGCTGGATTTAAGCATCACTGTGCCAGGATCAATTCGGGTACAGCAGAACCCTTGTGCTTGTTTGCATTGTCACACGCCTTCCTCATCAGTAGTTCTCTATTTCAGAACATCTTTGCATAGGTCTTAGAGAACATGTAGGGTGACCATGGCATTACTGCCCAGGTTGTGAATTAAAGCTGGTTTAAAATACCGATGGTTTCCAAACTCTTATTTTTAGGCTTACACGTTTTGTTGGTATTTTTCTCTAAATCTCAGGCATTTGAGGCAAGGTGCTAGTTTTTTCAAAAATATTTTCAGTAAAAATGAAATTCTTTGTTTTACCTGCTAGGAAGAGTAAAAGTAAAATGAGAAAATGAAAAGCCATTAGGCTGGGATAATTTTAATGCCAAGCTTGATCAATTTTTTCCCCCTGTATTTTCATTAAGTACACAAGGCCCCTTTTCCAACTTAATTGCTGTCTAGTGTGGTAGAGACTGTTCTGCATCGTAAAGGATGCAAAATCTTTGCTGTGTAGCATAACTATCATGTAGTCATTGTTAGGTAAACCCCAGATAATTGCTGGGTCTATTAAGTTCTGCATTTTAAGTGTCACTGTAATAACTAGGGAAGAGGAGAGCAGCCTGAGTTAACATAACTTTGAGGCAGGGGTGTTCTACCATTGCAGAAAAATGAAGTCAAATAGTCCCACCTCTGGATTGCTGCTATAAGAAGAATATCATTAGGTTCTGTCATTCATTCAGAAGTGTTTCTCTAATGAGTTCTTTAACAAAGGTTGCAGAAGTGGCTAAAGGAAAGGAAAAGAACCTTTTATTCCCCTTTAGGAAATCGAAGACCGTTATTTTTGTGGTGCTGATGAAACAATAACACTCTATTAGAAAAAAGAGTGGATTTCAAACTGGAGATTTAATAAAAAAAATAAATTAAAAGGAGATGAATTGCAAGGGTAGTCATCTTCCAACCCTTCAGCTTCTAAATCTCCTTCTTAGTGCAACACTAAGGTGCCTCGTTGGTGTGCTGGGCCCCACTTTCCCAGCCTGGTACTGCACTGCCTGTCACTTGGGAGATAGTCCGGTACGTTTGCACTTGGGTCGTGATAACCCAGGACACCTATACTTGAGTCGAGGCCAAAAAGGAAGTAATACCAAACATCAGAAATCAGGAAGTTCTGGACGTGCACAACTGGCAGAAAATACCAGAGTATTTTGACATCCGAGGTGTGCCAGAGTGGGAAAATACCTGATGAAAGTCAATCACCTCGGACCCTATAAACAGGGATCCTAAAGTGAGACCCTTTGAGCTCTCCTGGATCTCAGTGGGCTGGGTCCGGCATCTCCCCTGAGTTGGGACCCCTCGCAGCCCTTTGAGCTCTCCTGGATCTCAGTGGGCTGGGTCCGGCATCTCCCCTGAGTCGGGACCCCTCGCAGGTACAAACTGTGTGAGGGGCCAGGATGAAGTCAGGCTTCTCGATAACTTGGTTATCATCCCTTGAGATTGCCGGAGCAGTGTGAGTATTTGCTCTAAATTCGGGAAGAATTTTTAACTATAGGCTGGCCCCTCCTTCGTATGTTTTTGAATATACACATTTTCTAAGACTGGTGTGGATATAGACATATATTCCACTGGATCCAAATAACCCCTTTTGTCTGTGAGTCTGTGTGTTTTGTGGTTATGCCTATGCATTTGTGTAGGCATTGGGTTGATGTGGTTGCATTTTCATACTAAACCGGGAAGAATTTTTAACTATAGGCTGGCCCCTCCTTCGTATGTTTTTGAATATACACATTTTCTAAGACTGGTGTGGATATAGACATATATTCCACTGGATCCAAATAACCCCTTTTGTCTGTGAGTCTGTGTGTTTTGTGGTTATGCCTATGCATTTGTGTAGGCATTGGGTTGATGTGGTTGCATTTTCATACTAAACCAATACTTTCAAGAATGAATGAACAATACATTTATTTAGCATCCTGAGAGGTTCCAGAAAGAAGCTTGGTTATATATTTTAACATGACTCTCATTAGTATTTCTGTACAGGGAGCACTTTGGAATCCTCCAAAGGGCTACCGCTAAAACCAGTTAGTATCCTTGCACCGTGAGCTGCCATTTGTCGTGAGAAAACTTTGCAATCTGTTAGTGAATAATTAGAATGCATTTGTAATGCTGTAGATACTTAAATTTCTGTGTATATTTCATGCTAATGCTGAAGGCAGAGACCAAACTCCTCACTGCTCACCTTCTCCCCATGACTGAAGCTTCTCCAGGATAGCTGAGTTATATTGGTGCTACTAGTGAATCAAGTTTTATGGTAAGGTTCAAGTCTATAAGCTGATCACTAGAGCTGTGCTGGTGGTGGCATGTGCCTCTGGTGGGGTCTCCCAGGCCAGACAGGTCTCAGCTGAAGGGTCAGACACAGTGTGTCCACGGGCAGGATGGGCTCACTAGCCTTCGGGCAGCCATCCCAGGAGAAGGACAACTCTGACTCCAAACCTGGGCAGATGGAGCTCGTTTAGCCTTGTAAGGCTCATCCATCATCCAAGAGACGGACACTCTAACCAAACCTATGACCTGAGGACTTCGCTGTCACCGTCCAAGCTCGCCAGGCCCGGGCAGATGAACCTCAGGTGTAAAGGGTGGAGCCAGTTCCGCGCACGCTGCACCTCGCCTAAAAAACCCACCATGCAGCCCCGAAGGGTGCACTCATGGCTTGCGAATCCCTGTAGTGTATTGGCCTTTTCAACCTTCAGCGCGCTTGCAGTAAGTGTGGGAAAAACCCTTGCCAAATCTTCATTTGCGAAGCCAAGCCATGATGATGATGTGGATGTGTATGTGTATATATATATACACGATATCCTGTAGTAAGTTGGTCTGAATTTTGTTATCATGGAATCTCCAACTAAGTTGCTATTCTGACTGTAATGTATTCAACTGAATCACCTTGTTAATTTTATATTGGTTAGTGACACTGCTAAAAAATACCAACCCTTTGATCTATCCCTCAGCCTTAGTAAGTCTTAGATTGCTGCCTAATCACGACTGCATTAATATTCCCCCTGCAACGCTATCAAAACATTATGGGGTGGGTTAAGCTCTTACTGGGGCTTACGATCGGCATGCTATTGATTTGGATGGGTATAAGCCCTTCTCCCAAACACCCTGCGTCGACTAGGGCAAACAAGGACAACGGAGATAGCAGTAACTGAAAACATGTCTTGGAAGCATCTGTTTTAGCTGTAGACCTTTCA
>NW_010388944.1:0-633 GCF_000710305.1 Buceros rhinoceros silvestris | reverse complement strand
GGGGGGTGGGGGGTGACGGGCGAAGCCTCCTCTGATCCAGCAGCCTTTAAAAAGGAAGGGGAAGAGGCGGTCGGGGAAGGAGACCTCATAATTCTGGTGGCCTCAGTGTGGCCACTGCAGTGGGGAAACGCTTGGAGTCCGACCAACCGCTGACGGTCAAAGCCAGAAAGCGCTTATTTGCGCTGGCTGCCCCTTCAGGGCCGGCCGGTTCGTTGACAGAGGACACAAAGTCCTCTCCCTGCCCCCACCACCAGTCACAAAGGCTTTCCAGGAGGCCACTGGGTGGATGTCGAGATGCTGTTCTTATTTTTTTCCCGCCTCTGTTGGCCTCCTTTTGCGTCCTCATCTCCAGGAGGTGCTGCAGCCTCCACCCAGCCCCCACCCGGGGTGTCCCACAGTGGTTCGGCCCCTCCAGCACTTACTGCTGCAGCAATTAAACATCATCAGGGTGGACCATACAGGTGGATCATCTAGATGGATCATCTAGGTGTATCAACTAGATGGATCACGTAGGTGAATCATCTAGTTCCAACCCTCCTACCATGGGCAGGGACACCTTCAGCTTGGTTGCTCCAAGCCCTAAGGTCCAACCTGACCTCCATGGTTGGGGCATCCACAACCTCTCTGGGCAAC
>NW_010388943.1:2666-5318 GCF_000710305.1 Buceros rhinoceros silvestris | reverse complement strand
TTTGGACTCGATGATCTCAAAGGTCTTTTCCCACCTAAAGATTCTGTGAATTTTATATAGCTATCATGTAACACTTCCAGGTAACCTAAACAGCTTCATAGGCTGCAGGGAGCCGAATCAGAATAGGGTATGAGGCTAAAATACCCAAACTGGTAGCAGAAGCCATTCAGATATAGCAGTTTCAGGCAGGTTTTTTTGGCAGAATTGCATCTAGACTATGTGTGGATGACACACCATGGATATACCTACAGTACCTTTGGTTCTGGAGCTGGCTGTCTGAAGTTAGCTTGGCTATTTACACCTGGCTCTTGTCTCCGTGAGGACATAAACAGAGTAATCTAAACAAAACCACCTTTCTCTCAGAATTACAGATGAGCTGAATATTCTTACCGTAGTGCAGTACTAATCCCTTATCCCTTTGCCACGTGCAGCATGCTGAGGCACAAAAAAATTCCGAGTCAGGTTTGCCTGACTAATTTAAGCTAATTTAAGACACTTCCCCTTCAAATTATCATCCTTCAGAGAAAACTGTCCCTCCAATCAGCTTTTCCAAAAGGCAGGAAAAGCTGGCTTCAGACCAAGCACTGTCAAAGCTAAATATATGGAGCTTTAGGCACGAGAAGAAGCGTAGGTGCTGGATGTATCTTCATTAAGGAGAGGGAGTAAAGCACTCGCATAAATGGCAGAGCCCCCTCAGGAGTCAATGGGACAAGGATTTTTCACAAGACAGTGTCATCTGACTTTCACTGGCGTGAGAGTGACAATGAATCCCAAGGTAGTAGAACTTACAGCTGTGAATGCAAATTTTAATCAAATGCAGTTACAAGGATCCCTCTACAGAGAACTGTGGTGGATTACTTTGCAACAGTTCAGCCATTTTGAAAGACAGCTTTTTTACTGCTTCCTCTCTGTTTCAACCTTTGTTAAGAACTTCTACTGTAAGAAGGTCCAGGAGGAACAGGGAAAACTTGATACAATGCCTAACTTTTACTAGAAGGGAAGAAGTGGCACTGGAAATTACATATCTAGCCAGCTAACAAAACAAGAGCCAAAATGTTTTTGTTAAATGCCAATAATGAGAAAGAAAAAGAGCTACATTTATATCTGAAATTCAGAAGGGTTCAGACACTGTCTGGAATAATGTCCTCATCAGCCAGCCAAGGAATTACATTCCAGAAGAAAAACATAATATAATATAAAATTCATTGTAAAACATCTTCCTGAGTGAGGAACTTTCAGTGTCTCAGTGACATTAGGAATGTCTCAGCTAAAACATTGCTTCTGCTTTTGGACGCTTTAAGAAAGATGTAGACAAACTAAGAACCTGAAGTAGATCATTAGCAATGACAAGAGCTTAAAAACCAGGGACCAATAAGGAGAAGATGAGATGTATATCAAAAGATGACAGGTAACTACTTTCCTATCATGTGCTGAACATGACAAAAATTATCCTCATTTGCATCATGCACGTTGACCACCTTAGACTTTGGTAAAGCCTTTGACACTGTTTCCCACTGCGTTCTTCTGGAGAAACTGGCTGCTCGTGGCTTGGATGAGTGTACACTTCTCTGGATAAAAAACTGGCTGGATGGCCGGGCCCAAAGAGTGGTGGGGAACGAAGTTAAATCCAGTTGGCAGCCAGTCAGAAGTGGTGTTCCCCAGAGCTCAGTATTGGGGCCTGTCCTCTTCAACATCTTTATCAGTGATCTGGATGAGGAGATCGAGTGCACCCTCAGTAAGTTCACAGATGTCACCAAGTCAGTCAGGTGAATAGATCTGCCTGAGTGTCAGGAGGCATCAGAGGGATCTGGATGGGCTGGATCGATGGGCCAAGGGCAATGGTATGAGGTTCAAAAAGACCAAGTGCCAGGTCCTGCCCTTGGGCCACAACAACCCCTGCAATGTTGCAGGCTTGGGGAAGAGTGGCTGGAAATCTGCCCAGCAGAAAAGGACCTGGGGGTATCGGTCAACAGCCAGCTAAAGATGAGCCAGCGGTGTGCCTAGGTGGCTGAGAAGGCCAAGCATCCTGGCTTATATCAGAAATAGTGTGTCCAGCAGGAGTAGAGAAGTGATTGTCCCCCTGTACTCAGCCCTGGTGAGGCCACACCTTGAGTACTGCGTTCAGTTTCGAGCCCTTGTAACAAGCAGTGTGCCCAGGTGGCCACGAACCCCACCAGCATCCTGGCTTGTGTCAGCAATAGTGTGGCCAGCAGGAGTAGGGAAGTGACTGTCCCTCTGTACTTGGCAGTGGTGAGGCTGCTCCTCAAACCCTGTGTCCAGTTTTGGGCCCCTCAGTGCAAGAAGGACGTTGAGGTGCTGGAGCGTGTCCGAAGAAGAGCAACAAAACTGGTGAAGGGTCTGGAGAACAACTCTAATGAGGAGCAGCTAAGGGTTCTTTAGCCTAGAGAAAAGGAGGCTGAGGGGAGACCTTATCATTCTCCACAACTATCTGAAAGGAGGCTGTAGCAAGGTGGGTGTCAGTCTTTTCTCCCAAGTAACAAGTGATAGGGCAACAGCAAATGGTCTCAGGTTGCACCAGGGGTGGTTTATATCATATACTAGCAAAACTTTCATCTCTGAAAGGGTTGTTAAGCATTGGAATAGGTTGTCTACCAAAGTGGTTGATTCACTACCCCTGAAGACACGTATATG
>NW_010388943.1:0-2410 GCF_000710305.1 Buceros rhinoceros silvestris | reverse complement strand
GAAAATGAGACTCAGGGGAGACCTTATCACTCTCTAAAACCACCTCAAAGGAGGTTGTAGTGAGGTTGGGGTTGGTCTCTTCTCCCAAGTAACAAGCAATAGGACAAGAGTAAATGGCCCAAGTTGCACCAGGGGAGGTTTAGATCGGATAGGAAGAAAAGGTGGTACAGGCTCCCAAGGGAAGTGGTGGGGCCACCACCCTGCTGCTGCCACCCTGCCCCCTCCACCCTGCCCTTTTGAAAAGGTGGTCCAGGCTCCCAAGGGAAGTGGTGGTGCCACCACCCTGCTGCTGCCACCCTGCCGCTGCCACCCTGCCCTGCCTCCCCTGCCACTCAAGTGTGGGGTGCAACATACCCCTGAGAGCAGGGTGATGGACACCAGCACCACATCTGTGATGATTTCATTCCTGCATTCCTTCACCAGTCAGAATAAGTGCGCAGCAGTGACGGGAGGTTGGTGTTTCAAACCACAGTGCAAGTTTTGTTTGTCATGGTGACCAGCCTTGTACTGGGCACCATGGAAATAGCTCTGAAAATTTCCTGTCATCTCTGGACATATTAAGGCAGCTTTGAGATTTGGACCGTGACTCTTAGGCACTTCAGAACCAAACAGACTTGCCAGGCTGGGTGGAGATTCATGGGGAAAGGGACCTGCAGGAAAGACCAGTTTGATGCGTTGTCCAAGACCTGTAGGAGAAAGCAGACAATATCCGGAACAGAAATGACAGAAAACTGAGATGAGCAGCAGAGAAGGAAAAAAACTGAACCAGTAACAGGCAATGGAGACAGGACCTGAGAAGGCAGAGGTCTGATTATTTTCAGACAGATAATTAGCTAGAATTTAGCCATGATAATTTACAGTGTAATTTGTGATGTCTTCCTGTCATCCCTGCTGAGTGTGAGCTTGAACAAACCCGCTCTCCCTCGGTAAATAAAGGCAAGCCATCTACCTGAACAGAGTGCTTCAGCGTGCGCTTTCGTCACGTTTAGCCAAGCACTGATCACAGCAGAGGTACTCTTGTTTTCTAGTCCTTACCTCATCTCCAAATCCTCTTGTGTTTCAGATGTGCCGGCATATCTAAAGGGGGAACAGAGTCCCACCTGTGTGGCAGTGCTTCTGCCCACATAAGTTATTTCCCTTTTTGAACTCGGTGTTGCAGAATACACACGCGTCCCTGCCCTGCTCCATTCGCTCCTGTACGTGTGCCAACACACAGGCATGGACAGAGCGTTTCATGCAGGGAAATCACGTCCCAGGCTAGACTGGGCCTCAGGATATCTCATTAAACATTGAGTTTCTAAGATTTCCATGTTACAGGCTGATATTCAAGGCCAGTTATAGCTAATCTGCATCATCATTAAAACTCTCCTCCAGTACAACTCCATATTGATCAGCAGCCCAATATCCTTCCCACCTCATGTACATTCGTGCTGTCTCTGCAATTCAGTCACACTCGGGACTAGATGCAGAAAGCGTCTCTTTGTTTTTAAGGATTTAGTTAATGATAGACACGCTTGGAAACAAATTGTTCCACAGGTATGAGGAATAATAAAGTCAGTCTTGTTTCCTAGAAATTTCTTTGAGGAACTTTCTGATACTGGTGTGAAAGAAAAGTAGCTCTGGCTGATGCCTTTGCCTCATCTGTTGTTTTTCTAGGGTTTCTTTTCTCTTCCCAGCAGCTTATTTTAATAAAATTTATAGAAATCTTATTTTGTGCAGTTCTTCATGTCCTGGGTAGGACTGGGTAGGAATCAGTCAACACAGAAAAGCTGGCAAAAAGTAAACCAATTTTTCATTCAGCAAGAACGTAAGTTTTTAAATTTAGCTAGGAGTATAATCAAGCTGAGAGCATCCGTTACACTCCTTGAAAAATATTTATCTCACCCAAATTTAATGAGCACCAATTTCAAATGATACTTGAAAGCCATGTCATGTCAAAGTATCACAGATTTCTCTCACGGAGAATGAACAGATGATGTGCAGCACACCAGGTATACTCTTTGTGTCACAACAGTACCACAGAAAACACGTCAATTTTCTTTTTGGGATAAAAAGATGAAAAAAAGAGAGAAAATAAACTGGGTTGCTGAGGTCATTCTTTTTTTATGTAGCAAGAGAAAAAAACTGTCAACTTGAGCCTTGCCAAGAGTCACAGAAAGAGGGGTAATAGCTTTTATTCCTACAGATGTGATATTTCTAGGATGTAAAACATCTCTCTTTTGTGCTTCTTATTAGGTTCAGACTGGGCTTTTTCTCCGTATGCTCTCCAGTCTTTCTAGTACCCCATCGCAGGTGCACACCTCCTGAGGCAGACAAAGCTGTTTGGATGAATATTGAGTTGAAAGTGGCAGCGCAACCCCCCTCACTGCATGCACGGAACTTGCACAAAAGACAGGGCTTGCAGCAGCAC
>NW_010388942.1:99090-111634 GCF_000710305.1 Buceros rhinoceros silvestris | reverse complement strand
GCCCCGGGGCTCCCGTAGCGGAGCGGCGGCGCGTTGTAAGCAGCTCCGCGAAGGCAGGAGGGCTGGCGAGCTGCCTCCCTGCCCCGCGTATCCTGAACTCTTTTAGGCTGTTTTATAGGCGGTTTGCTTAAAATCATTTCGATGCCAAAGAGACCGCCGGCGAGGCGGCTGCGGGGGACTGCGCGCTCCCATCCGCCCGGCTGGATGTCGTGCTCTCTGTTGGTTTCCTGAAATGTGAGAACGCTGGTGGTGGGACAGCCTGTGGCTATTGTACTCCCGAACGTACTGCCTAGGCTCCTCGTGTGTAACACTGGCTTCTTTTCCCAGTAACGCCCGGCAAAGGGACTAGTGCGTTAGTCGACAATACAACTATTTTACTGCGTGTTTTCGAGAGTTTAATTTTTCTTGTAACTGAACCTCCCTGGTAATACGCTGCATTGCACAAGCGAGGAGGAGTCAAAGCCTGATGAACGAAACAGCAAAGTAATTCTAAAACTTTTGTCCTGCGAAGCAAAATGAGACTGACGTGACTCTGCACAGCTGTGTAAGAAGTCCCATAGAGGGGGCACTCTGTATGATCTTGGGAGTATGATTCATATACTTGCCATAAAGGGAGGCAGATGTTTTGCATTTTTCAGTTACCTATAATACCAAAGAGAACACTTGTGAAAATATTGACTTCATATTTTGGTATTCTTTTAGTAAAAATTATAGCACTTTTGCTATCACAAAAAAAAAGAAAAAGGACAAATTGCGTTTGAGATTTCTGTGGTATGTGTCATTTACGAGTTTGTTGCTATTATGGAAATTATGAGATGAACCAGTACTGTAGCAACACCTTCTGGGATGTATTTGACATACGGTGGTGGCTGAGGAAACTGAGGGGTATATGGTAAGTCAGAGAGCAAAATACACTGTAATAAATTAGTGACATCTATTTGCACTTACTTCACTTACTCATCTTCCTGTTTGAGAATGTAGTATTTTTTTGTCTACCATACATACAAGGAAGCTGATTCTCCAGCGTTCATTATGTTAAAACTAAAACAAAAAGAAACTCCAGAGCTCTTTGAGAGTGTTGCGAGGGCTGGTGCACAGTGAGGAAGAAAGCATCTTCCATCACATTCTGCATCTTGGTTTAATTGCATAAACAAGGAGTTCTCAGTTTTAGTTTAGTTCCTAACTAAAGACTACAAACGCTGCAGAATGGGGAGGTTTTTACTCTTAGTTTGTCTTGGGTTTAGTGCTTATGCGGAGATCTCAGATCAGTGTATATTGCATTGTACTGCAGGCGACGTATGGCTGCTTCACTTCTGCCCATTCAGTCGGTCAGATGTGTCACATGGATGTTGATGCTGTGGGAAACACATCCTGAAGGTATCTGGGGAAGCAAGGAAGGTACTTCAGGAAGCTTAGATTAGAAAGAACTACCAGACTTTCAGAAAGTGTGTGAACAGTGTTTTACCAGTCATTTTTCATGCCAACAACAGAAAAAATAAGGAGGACTGACCGATTGTCAACCTCAACTACGGTGCAAGGAAGAAATAGCTTTTGCAGAATTACAGAATCTATGGAGTTACAGAATTCCTCATGAGGAGTGTGAGTGATATTGATAGCTAAGTTGAATATAGTAGATGAGGTAAAATGATTTTAAAAAATTAATGAAAGAACTGTGATATTTCTTTAAACCAAACTCAACAATTTTTTTTTTGGCACTTACTGCCGCTGTGCTTTTAAGTAATGCCAGTTTCTATATTAATTTTTTTCTTTTGGAACCATTGCAGATTGATCTGTTTTGCTCAAGAACACTTGGCTGGTAGTGCTGGATAGTACATGTGAAGTTTCATAAAGGGAAACACAGAGACTTTTCAACCTAGTGCAGAAAAATTGGTCATTTTGAGATGGGCTATTTTAAATGTCCCTTTAAAAAAGTTACTTAGGAATAAGGTCAGCACTGCAAAATCCCAGAAAGACTGAAAGATTCTGGTTTTAATTTATGTGCAGGGGCCCAGAATAGTTCAGAAATACAGTAGGGCCAAATAGTGCCAAGAAGATGGCTGAAATTATGTGCTGTTTACACACTGAATACTTGGAAACGGGGAACCTTTGGTGTAGGGATTTCTACCCGCTTTCTAATCTCTCCTCTTTCCTCAGGATTCAGGATAGAGGAAACTACTAGCAGAAGTAGTGTATGCTTCTGGGATCCTTTCCCATCCACTTCTTAGTGTAAATGTGATTGCTTTATTAAAAAACCCCAGTAATTTAAGAAAACTAGAAGCCCACCTTTGGTGGAAAAATGTTTTGGTAAACTTGAATCAGAGCTGGAATTGTGGGAATCGCCTCCTTCAAGAGGATTTGCCTGCACAAATGCCATGCATGCATGGCAGCGATGGTCTATTGCCACCATCTCCCATATTTCTCGCTGCAGCCCTATACTTGCCGTTAGGATCTCAACAGTTCCTGCAACTTGTCTGTGAGTTCTGTGGTGATTTATCCTTCCCTGTCCCATTCTTGTGGTGTCAGCCCTGCTTCAGCTGAGATCAAAGTGAGCTCTGGTGTTGATTTAAAAGTATCTAATTTGCCACGTTCCACCCTGTGAGCAAGCAAAACCAAACAACGGTTGTACCATTTGAATTCACAATCCTCTTTGCCTTCTTTGAATTTTTGTGGCCTTTCACTTTGTCTGGAAACCGTGCTAAGAGGAGAGGAGAATGGACTGGCCTTAATGGAGAGAGAAGCAGCTGAGCTGGTTGGATGGAGGCTATTAAATATGTCCAGTATTTCCTCACTGATAGCGGAGACATGATCTTTATGGAGAAAAGAGTTTACTACGTTGCACAGTCCTCACTGGAACAGGGATTGGGAATAAATGAGAAAGTGTGTGTGTGTGTGTCTGTGCGTGTAGATATCTATGTTTGTGGGGCTAATCATAGCAAAGAACTTGTAAATAGATGTGAACAAGGAGAAAATGAGAATCCGTTATTTATTAAAAAAAAAAAGTCACAGTTCTTTGGGGACTGACTCACGACTTCTGAATATTTCTGGTTGGCTCCTCTCTTTGTCAAAGTGCGGGAAGGAGACTCTACACAGAGATTTCCACCAGAAGAGTCCTCAAGGAAGACTGCTCAGACTGAGTAAACTTTTGCTCGGAATTATGGAATACATAAAATTAAGGATCACGTTAAACTATCCGCATTAGCTTCGTTCTCTTAGACAGTTCTTTGTGCCTGAAGAATAATTGTCTGCTGCAGTTACTAGTGCAGGAACTTTTTTTTGCCACAGTGTTTACAAATATAGATTGTTGCCATAGAAACCAAATGGTCATTTCATGCTCCCACTCACGTTTTGGCATGCTCTCACATAATTTCTTGGGGAAGTCCTTTCATCTTTGCAATTTATTTCAATATGATAATGTTATATGGGGTTGGTTTGTTCGTGTAAAACATTGCAGGATTCATCCTGTTTAACATCAATATATATCAACATAAAAATAAGCCCGTTCCAATTTGTTAACGCTTTAGAAGTTTTCAGAAAAAAATAAATGTCCACCAAACCACTCAGTTTATTATAAATTTACCTCGGAAAACTCTGCCTCAGAACAGTACCTGGTGTTTAAGTAGTATTTGCTATTTCTGATTAAGTGGAAGTTATGTGATTTGTCCATGGTTAGAATTAGAACTGGTCAGCTCACTACATGTTGTGGTCTTTTTGGTGTTCTGTGAAAAAAGAAACTTGGGGACTCTTGTGTGTCATGTGGGGAAGCAGAAACTCTGAAGGCAGACCTTCGTGCAACACTGTGATCCTTTACAAAAACCAAGCAGATGTTCATGGCCTGTGTGCAGCTCTTTTTCCATATTCAGGGAAAGGCAATGAACTCGGTGCCAAAAAATAATAAAGTGATAATAAAAAATAGTTGAAATTCCAGCCGGAGGTATGCGATCTATCTTTATATGTGCACGGATTGTTTCACCCATGTTTGTCTTTGTGACCCTGCACATTTTTGTCTGTAAGGTCTTGGTGATACAAATTTTTTTGTAAAAAATTCTTCTTAGAATAAATCCAAGTGCCAATCCAATGGATTCTCACTTGGGTCAGAGAAGGCAGGCTGGGCTTGCACTTCTTGTTGAAGACAAAAGAACCTATTCTTAACCTAATGCACAGGGCAAAACCAAGTATCCTTTAGTGTAAAATTAATAAATTAATCAGATTAACTTGGAATTTCAGTAGTTGACAAAGGTTTCTTGGAGTTTCAGAGCAAAGGTTGTTGCACTCACTGCCCAAAATCTCAAAACTGCAACAGACTCATGTTGCTTAAACCACTCTTCGAAAGCCCTGCTGAGACTGTCACATGCAGAAGGTCACGTGTAATTTGAATTGAAATGCCTAATGCATTAAATCAAAGCACAGTGAGAAGGGAATGAGGAAAATGTGTTTGTTTCAGTAGTATAAAATAAGTGGTTTTCAGTTATTTAAGAAATCAGGTACTTTGAAGCCAGAGAAAAATGGCTTAAAAGTTGCGTAACACTTTGAGAGGGACCTCAGCGGTAACATCGTGTACTGTTAACATCTTTAATGTAATAAATACATTATGTGTGTACAAATTACGCCTTTTCTCAACAGTTTTTGTCACAGATCATGTTCTATGATTTATGCTTTTCCTGACCTAAATTCTGAGAAATTGGGAGAGCTAGTGCTATTGCTGAACTACCAGCAAGGATAAAACAGTGATGCTGTCTATAGGAAAAGACACAACAATTTGTTCATATAAATTCTTGTTTTATAGGTTGGTTTATGGTTACACAAACAATAGTGTGCAGGAAACCTCGAATGCTGATAAGCCCTCGATGCTGCAGTCATTAAAATATTCAAACTGTTACTTAGAATTATCTTTTCTGAGTAAGCAACATACATTTTTCGTAGCCTGCTGTGCTGTCTTTCATTCTTGCAGTGAGAAACAATTTCATTATTCCACTATCCCACCCGCATCTGCTGCGTAAAGGTCATGTGTTATATAAGCATGGAGACTAGGAATGATTGTCAGAGGGCCAGTGGTGGGATGCTCTCTGTACAGGGAATCTCTATTCATGCAGACCCTTGGGATTCAGTTTTTATTAGCTGCTGAAGATAGGTCTTGTCTTTGGAGAGCTAGTCTGAGTTTGATCCTTGGTCATGCTGCTGCCAGCTGAAACTTGACTTGGATTTTGGAGAATTTGTATTCTTCTGAGCTTTGTGTAAATAGTACAGTTGGGAGAATGATATAATGGAGTTGTTGTTATACTGAATAATTTCCACGGTGTTTTGTGCATTCGCTAGTTTTCATTTATAGCCTTTGCGCCATGTAGCAGTGGCATGGGAGGACTAAAGAATTAATTTGAATCTCCGTGCCCCTGTTCTTTGGATAATGTGGCTGAATAGAAACACAAGCAGCAACTCTGATACTGCTGGCAGGAATTCAGAGTTTTGGATGTGAACTCATTTAGAGTAGGAACAGAAGAGTAAACTGTCTCCTGAGGCCTGTTCCCTGCTGTGCAGTAGATGCCTGGGTGAGAAGGTCCGTACAGTATCTTCTCCAAATACTCTTCAGTCATGAAATGCTTGCCAACATCCTTCAGCAAGCTGACCATCTCGAGTGAAGTATTAAAGTTACAAGGACACTGTAGTGTGGGAAGAGATTAAGGGAGATGAAAGGAATCATCATGAGTCTGTCCTGGCTCAGATGCCTCAAGGTTGATACTGCACGTTAAAATGGTAACAAAAATGCAGGCTAAAAGCCAGGAAGAAACTGTTCCTCCTTTGAGAAGAACTGTCACCTGTCCCTGAATAGGTGTACTACTACAGGTAACCTCAGAGGATCTGCTGAGGGGTTTGTTTAAAGCAGTCCTCTTCCAAGAAATCATAGACCTTAACTGATACTTAATCACTTTCTAATCTGAAGTCTCATATCGTCTGTCCTCTTACATATCCCAGTAGGTCAAGAAAAAGTATTTAAGGAAAAATTAAAGCAGAAGCAGTGAAGAGAAGCTGTGCTTGCTTACTTGCCTGTTTTCCACAGAGATTTTCACAAGTATTTTCTTCACAAAATCTTTTGATCTAATGATGCTGTATTGCCATAGTGATTGCTATCCTATGACAATTGTTTTTTCTCATTTTCTGTCTGTCTTCAAGTGTTGTTTTTTTTTCTTCAGCTGAAGGGCCTTAAGTTTTCCAAATACTGAACCTCACATGTTCAGTGGTTGGATAACAGTATCCCATGGCACGTTATTGAGATGAGTAATTGAAATCTTGCTAGCAAGAGGAACTTCCTTTAGACTGGAGTATATGATCTGTCCTTGGCTTTCTCACAGTAATGATGAGCCTTCTGGTAGGAAGGATACCACTGAGTAGCTGGATCACCTCATGCCTCCTCTAAGACTCCTGGAGGTTTCCTGAAATTCTTCATCCCATCAGAAAATGAGACTATACTCTTTGGAGATATGAACAGGTCTTTCCAAAATACTTTAGGGATCAGACTTGCAGATGATACTGTAGCATCTCTGTGTCCCCGAAGGGAGGACTTTAGCATCCTTCATTGTGTGTACTGTTGGATTATAATTTACAATGGCTGTAGTTACAGGGGAAAGACATTGCAGAGTTCCCCCACCAATAAATTTAAAAGGCTATTGCTATGTTGCTGTAAAAACACTCGACTGCTAGTAAAATGTTTGGTTTGCTGTCTTAGGAAATCTTAAAGTTAGTATTGGCTTGAAAATTGCTGTTGTGAGTGGTGGGAAAATTAAAGAAAGGCACATGATTAAGAGTCATGTGTCTTTATTTGGGTGAAATCTCCTGGTTTCACAAATGGTCTTCTGTAATCTAGTTCGGGAAAGAAACAAAATGTTAAGAAAGTTCACAGAAGATGATGAGGAATGAAGTACTTGCCATCTGTGCAAAAGTATGAGTAAAAAATACAGAGAGGATTATCTTGGAAAAGTGTAGGCTGGAGTGGTAGTGACAGGAGGGTTTGTGTTGCGCTCTGCTCTCAGAGCGAGCTAGAGCTAAGGATGCTATTCTTCCTAAAGCAAAATATAGTTCTCAGGATCCATTAGGCAGAAAAGCGCGAGGAAAAGGACGAGAGGCATTTGTTCATCCTTCAGGAATCAAGTTCAGTATCAGCCTAGGTGGTGATTTATGGAAAAAAAAAAATGATGGGAACATGGAAATTCAGGGGACCTAGGCTTGAAAAGTGCAGCTATTTCATGGACTAATCCCTTTTCACTCAAGGTTTTTGCTGTGTGCACACTTGCCAGACCAAAAAATCCTGCATGTGTCCAAAGCTTGGAGAAAGGAAGATGAAGGGAAGCAAAAGAGGCAGGAACTTCCAGAGAGGTGTCAGGTGTGATGTGGGCTCATAGCTATCAAGGAGCCCTTGGCTCTGTGTCACTGCAGGATTATTGCCCGATTATAACTTAAGGCCATGGAAAAGGAGTAGAAAACAGTCTGCGTTTTCCACTCCTTTAGAGGCGTAGACAGAAAGTATTTCTTTTCCTCTGTATTAATTATCCATTGAAGGATTGGCCTCTTTTATTAAAATAAACCAAACCAAACACACTCTAATGCCTGCATGAAAATCTGTTGGTTTCTGAAAGAAAAGGTAATTGGCTTCCTCAGTGTTGAGTGTGTATCTTCTTTAGCTCATGCAGAACGTGCAAGAGCTTTTCCCATACTATGTATCATCCTCGATAGTGTTTCTTTAGGCCTGTGAGGCATTAAAACAATAATCTTGACTAAGGGTTTACAAGGCAGAATCGCTGCATTATGCATATGTTTTCTCTTCTGCCACCCAGCATCTGATTTATTAGCCCTCCTGTGTTTTGTAAAACTGAATCGCTAGAAAATGCTTGAATTATCCGAGAAATGAAGGGGAATGCACTTGTCAACAACTTCTGAAGACATGGTTCAGACTTCCATAGACTCAGTATTCAAACTGTAGTGCTTTGATGTCGCCATTACAGGCAGATGGTACTCCCAGTTTTAGATCTGAAATCTCATTTTATCCCTTAAAAGAAATTCATGTGTGTTCGTAACTTGCTGCATGTTATATTTGAGAGTAATGTGTAGTGTGTTAGAAATGTACGTGGGGTGTGTGTATGAAGTGTGAGGACATCAGGCTTTTCCGCTGTATAGGAACTACATTGCAAGGCAGACGCATCTCCCTGGTGGAAGTAATGGAGGATCATTTCCAGATGTGTAACTACTTGCTTTGGCAAGAGCCAGAAAATACTGGAACGTGCACTGGCAACAAAGGAAGAACCTGATGTAAGAGACACCGAGCCTGGTGACAAGCAAAGCAGAACATGGGAAATGGAGACGTGGGGAAGGAAGAGCCAGCATGACAGTATGGCTGCTGTGACAGCCCGAATACTGGAATTATACCAGTGACTGGCAGAGTGCCAGAAGCCTACTTAAAAAAAATTAGGACTGAGGTTAGACAAATTCTCCTTGACCTGTTTGGTGGTGTTTTCTGTTTTGTTGTTGTGGTTTTTTGTTGTTTTTTCCTCATTGAAACATTTTCTGTAGTGATAGAAAATTCTATCTAAACCTGGTTGGGTTTGATTTTGTGTTCTTACTGTGAAGTGCAGAACCTTCCTATGAATTTGTGCAGTGCTGAGCACAAAGCAGCCTTGATCTCAAATGAAGCCTTAGGGTACTACTGTAATACACAAACTGAGTCATCATGCTGATAATATATTGCTTGAATTACATGGATTGTCGTGTTGAATAGCTGACTAGTTTCAGAAGTGGAAGCTGGCTCCTCAGCAAAGGAATCTTTTAGTGATTCCCCTGAACTGTGGCTTGCTGTCAGGTTTCAGTAAGCCCACCTCCCTGTGGGGCTGGCCATCCTTTCAGTGACCAAAACTCTGCAGCTTTCTGACAATGTATCCAAACGTTAACACCTTGGGGTTTTTTTGGTTTTGGTTGGAGGTTTTTTTAGGTTTTTTTGGAGCAGGTTGAGATGATGGGGCAAGAAGAGTTAAGTCTTGCTCTCTTCAGGCTGTGCACCTTTACCCTTATGAAGAATCCCAGGGCCAAACAGTGTGAATTGCACTGCTTTTAATTTTTGTTACTGGTACCTTTCTAATGGTTTTGAAATTGAGGATAGGGAGCACTTAGTTATTTGGGTGTTTTGTTTTGTTTTCCAGCTGTTCTCTGTTTCTTTGAGCCTTCCCTGGTTTCCTAGGAAACCTCTGCAGCATGGTATTTGTCTATTTTACAGGCACTGTGCAAGATTGGTGGTTTATTTTGTTTGTATTTGAATGTAATGAACGCAGAAAGTAAATATTTGATGATTGTCGCGGTTTGAGATTAAATCTCGCGTTCAGGGGAGTACTTTAGAACCTAATTTGAAGCACATGAATAGCCTTACATCTTGTAATGAGATGACTTCTGCCTAGTCTGTTTGCCCCCTAATGAGTGAAAACTTAAATTTTTTCAGTGTTGAAGAGAGCACCAAGCGTCAGGATCTATTAATCTGTAATAAGAGTTCATTAGGAAAAATGATGTAGCAGTAATGAGAGTGTGTTATATAGTAAAACCTATCAATTATTCTGAAGAATGTTAAGTGCACATAGAAATTATTTTCATATGAGCAGTGTTTTTAAAATCTATTATCAGTGAGGTATTAGAGCTATGCAAACTTAAAATTTTTGTAATTACCACCAGATTAATCCACACAGAGTTTTGCCATCTTTTTGCATGAATTTGTGTGCTTTTGACTGAAAGTCATGAGTAAACATCAGCACACAAAACCAGCTCAGTTTCTGGATTCAGGGAGAAGCAACGAGATCTCAGTGGCTTTAGTCTGAAGTTGTGTTGTGCTCAAATCGGACACAGAAAAAGTCCTTGTATCATCTCAGTACAGGAGAAACAAGCAAGTTAAGCCTTTCAGTGCTTAGTATGATAGATGAACTTCCAGTAAATTTTATGAGAAGCTGCAAAATGTTCTGTTAAAGACTGAAGTTTGGGCTAGAATTAAGCGTATCTAATCTGGATAGTGACTTGACATCTGTTGTGTGTACCCTCCTAATCTGTGGCGCTACCTGGAAGAATGCCTCAGGAGCCCTAGGCTGGAGTGATGATGGTGGGAAGGGACGTGACTGCACCTGGAAGGGGGAGGCTCCTCTGGTCCCGTTTTGTAACAGCTGTGGCTTAGTCTAAGTCCTATAAATGTCAGTGAGGGTTGACTCAGTGCCATGAGATGAAGCTTTCTGCTGTGATAGTTCCCTGCTTTTCACCTACTGGGACAGGAATCACGACTGACAGACACACAATTTCAAAATGCCGGGCGACAGCAAGATCCTGCTCCTGCTCTTCATGTCTGCATCAACTGTCCCTGCTTTCAAAGCCCCAATTACTTCATTGGTACTACGTGACAAGTAGAGGTCTCCTGAGAAAAGGAGTAAGACATTCTGCTTGTGCTGCCCTTTTTGTTCTGTTTTTAAAAGTCTACTTACTCCATAGGTTAAATATTTCAACTTCTGAAAAAATGAGTGAAATAGAGCTAAAATTCTTCACTGCTCTTGAGATAAAGCTGGACTTGTAGTTGTTTACTTAGAAACCATTGGTTTGGGGCCAAAGGCTATGCTTTCACTAAAACTAGTTTTTTTCCAGTGGTTGGTTGTTAGAACTACCAGCTTACACTTGTAGTCACAAGAAATCAGAATGGTTTCTTTTTTCCTCTGAATTGTATTTTAGTTCTTCATAAGATGGCTAAATTAACTCCCTGTCTTATTCTTGCGTGTGCGTGGACACACCTTTTTTCTTTTTTATAAATCTTCCCTGTGGAGGCTGAAAGACTGCAATTCCTCCTTGACGTCTGCAAGACTTCGAATTTTCTAAGTCATTTGTTTACACAATGTAGTGCAGCTCCCAATGAAATGTAAATACCAAGGCTCTGATGCTCCTGCTTTTGCAGATAGCATCAACTTAGAACTGTTTATTAAAATAGCAGAGCAAGCTTTATTGCAAGCTAATTATTATAAGCCCTTTCGATATCAAACAAACTGTGAAGTTTGAGGCTAGATCTTGCTTAGGCCTGATTCTCTTAGTACTTGTCTCAGTAGGTATCAGGTGAGGTTTTTTCCAGGGGTGCTGGTGGTTGGGGTTTTGGGAGGGTTTGTTTGAGGGGGTTTTTTGGTGGTTTGTTTTATTTTCTTTCCCCTCTGGAGTTAACTAGTAGAAGTAAGATGAGGATTTGGCAACTGATACCAGAGCTAATGTAGGGAGAAGGTTCTCTTGCCCCTTTGTGTCTCCCAGAAAACCAATGCTTCTAGTACTGCTAGCTTTGCTCTGAGAAGACAACAAATGGTATCACACAACTCTGGTTAAGGCGAGTTTAATGAAGGAAATTGCAAATGGTTTTGGCTGACAATAGCCTCCATCACACTGAAGAACTTAGCTAATATCTTCAGTTTGATTAGGAATAGCAAAGCCAATTTTTCAGGAATACAGGGTTTTTTTTCTTTTTAAAAAGAAAAACCAACTACTGTGTAGCCGTTGGTACAGATGGTATACAATTATATCAGTATTTTTTTGTGCAATGCAGCACAATGTCTTCAGGCATCTTAAATGTTTCTTCCAAGTTATAAAGAACTAAACAGATCCTGTGTTTTTAAGGGTGCTTCCTCAGAGGAACTTTCTGCAGAAAGAAATGTGACCAGCGTGGACATCCCTCATCTAGTGTCACGTCCCTTGTCTAGTGAAAAGGAAAGATTTGGTGAAGCCTTGCACAGGCTGCTGTGTACGTTACTCAGGCTGCATAAGAATATCAAGAAGAACAGAACAGAGAGTAGAAAAACATATTACAGCTGCCTTTGATCCAAACTGACTTTGCATTTTCAATTAAGGAGTATTCTCCCTATGTCATTGTGCGTTTGAATTCTCTATTTCTGTAGCATGTGAATAGTCCAACAATTCCCTGACATTAATCAGTTGGTTGTATAGGAAAGGTTTTCACTCAGTTTAATGTGTTACCTATGTTCATAAGAATTAATATTAAAAAAGCTAATACCAGGGCTACAGGTGCTTAAGGTCTGATTCAAAGGAAGGAGTTTCTAAAGCAAGTTTGGAGCCTATACGAAGCACGGTCTAGCTCCTGTGCAGTGCACCTCTGAGTCACTGGTAGAAGATCTTCTGATTTGTGCGACTTGGCACTAAAACTTCAAGGCAGCAATAGTTCAAGCACTGACAGTGATTAAACATGGGAAGTAGAGAGCTGACAGGAAGATTTTCTCAAGATCTGCTCAAGTGTCTCAATCATATTTTAGTATTCCCATATTAAGTGGACTTTGAAATGGATTTTATTTCTGGATTGTTTTGAAAATCATAGTAAAATGAAATTCCCTTCCAAACCAGTCTGCATACCAGTGCATTATGCCTAAGCTCTTAACGTGTTATGGATGTTGTGCTGCTCCTGGGTAGGGGAATGGAAACAGTGGTAAGACCTCTATTTCCAGCCATCTGTGGATTCTGAATATTCCCCTTGTTTACTGACGGGGAAACTGTGTAG
>NW_010388942.1:91320-99010 GCF_000710305.1 Buceros rhinoceros silvestris | reverse complement strand
AGGGAAGGCCATCTCTAAAGATTCATTCACCTTCTGCATAAGGGTGTTTCATACTGAGCTCTAGACACCTTTTTTAAGTCAGGAATATTTAATTGTATAGTTCAGCTGCAGAAGGGTGTCTTGCAAAAGACCATTACTCATTTTCATATGCTGTCCTGTTTGGAAGAAGGTGCTTCTCTTGCCAGAGAGATGATTTACATAGATGCTATTCTGTTCCTTCATTGTTTATTACCAGATGTGCATCTGAGCTTTAGTTTATTGCTCTTGAGATATTCTGAATCGTGGGCTTTGTACCGTACCGGTCGGCTCTGCTGTTTCCGTGCTTGATCCCTGGGCTCCTCAGGGTGTATTCTCTTTGGAGAGAGCTTCTCAGTAATGAATGAGGCCGGTTTTCCATACCAGCCTCAAGCTGTACATAATTACATTAATCGAGCCGACCATAACAATGAGGTGCGTATAGAAAATTTACTTTGTCGAGAGATTTTATAGAGTTTACAGTGCAGTTAAGTTGAAATTACATAGCTATGTATGGAGAACGTATGGTTAGCTATGCTCCCTGCTGTGCCTTCCCTTAGTTCTGTGCTATAAAAGAAACGCATCGTCTGTATCAGCACTGCTATGAGGTTGGCTGTTTCCATATTTTGGCTAGAAACAATATTATCGAATAATAGGAATGTCGCTCTTTAATATGTTTACAATAATATTAATTTCCCAATTATAGGAATTTTAGCACAAAATGAATTTATTCTATTTTTAGTTCAGTCAAATCAAGAAATTTATTGCACTGTTTTTATAAACATCTCCTGCCTACTCCATGCTCGACTGTGAGCCTGTTATCAGCCCTCATTTAAGGGCAGGACATAAGGAGACTTCAGAAGGTGCAGTTTCTCTCCAAAGTATGAGTAGGATGATGTAGGATGGGTAGCAGGGAACTTCACTCTGGCAATGTGACGTTTATTTAGGGCAGTGGAGCAGAATTTGAACTTGTGTTTGACTGGACAGCCCTGCTGCCGAGCTGCCGCCTTCTTAGGGTGAGAAACATGTTTTGGGCAGGGAATTCACTTTTATTTGACGAAGACATGGAATTTCTTCATTTCACATGCCAGTCTCCCTTGCTCCAAGCAAGATGAGCAGTGACCATTGTGTTCCCATTCCCGCTTCGCACCCCGCCCGGCCTCAGCTCCATCTCTGGTGGTCACCTTCCAGCAGTGGGTCAGACTGAGAATTCCTGAGTTTTTAATTCCTCATTTTCTCCAAAGTTCTTTTCATTAAAGGTGAATTACTTCGAGGGTCAGAAGAGATTATCAGTTTATTTAATATACACTGATTCCCATTTGTGAAACAAACAATTAGAAAACCCGATGATTGATTGGTGGTTCTAGTTGTGATTCTCAGCTGATTTCTACACTGGAAAAGTTGAACAAACGTGTCCATTTTTCTTGTTACCCTTCATACATTAGCATGAAAGTAAACCAAGTGATCAATGTCAAATGAATGTTTCAAACAGTGCAATTTTATTGCCGTGACTAATCTGATGGGGAAGTGGAAAATACGTTTGTTTCTTGTACTACTTGGCGCTGAACTAGCAACTTTCTATATTTTACATGTACTCCACTATTTTTCATGCAGTAGGCATTGAAATTGCTTGTGGGTGAGAAACCAGTGCAGATTCTGTGTATAACTGAGATGATAAACATCTCATTTGAATGCAATATTAACAGGCTTATTTGCACAAGAAAAGTTTTGGCTGAGAAAATGAAGGCTGAAACGTCTTTTTTTTTAAGGCAGCTCTCAGGAGGTTCACATGTTTTCTTTATTTTTCCTCTTGTCTGCAGCATGTAATGTAAGTTCAGTGCTTGGGAATGGTCTTAGGAGAATTGCTGAGAAATCAAAATCCCTTTCAGCTGAAGAGGTTGTGCCTGGATTTGGTGCTGAGACCCAGGAGCAGTTACTGGTCCAAGGGTGACATCCAGGCTGCTCCTTTCTTCTAGTTGGTACCTTTAAACAGTAAGGGGGTCTGTTATTTCTGAAATCAGCACAGAACCAGTGAAATAAAGGCAGGCCTCCGTTTATTTACTTCAGCTTTCATGAAGGAGGCCTATTCCAGGCTCTAGGCAACCTGCCATCAATTATCCACACAATTCATAACAATAAAAGCAAAACCAGCAGCAAACTATACCCATGTTTGCCAGTGCCTTAGCTTGGGGGAAGTGAAATCATCCAGCCCTTTGCATTCCCTTAGGCCCTGCAACTCGGCCCCTATCAAACATTTGTTCCAGAAACAAGCTGTGTCTCTGTTGGAGTTAAATGCACATGTTAATATATTCCGAGAGATCATGAAATTTCCTAGCTCAGAAAGCCGGCTGTGCCAAGCTCCTCTTCTATAGACTATAATTTCCTTTCTGAAGAGAGAAGAAGCATCTGGACCTACTCAGTCCCCAGCACAGTATTCTTCTTCCACGTCAGCAGGCTGGAGCTGCAGTGTGACTGGCCAGGGTCAGCTGTGGACTGCCTGGAATCTTCTTATTAAACAAGCCCAGAGTTTTGGATCTGGACCAGACCCCCAGAACTGAACATGCTGGGACATTTGAAAAGTCCTGTTTCTAACCAGAACTTGGTTGCACAATGTCATCAGTGCACACTGCAGACGTTTTCCCTGTGCGTTCCGAGTCTCTGACTTCAAGTGCAAAAATTTCTCCCAGCATTGCTAGGATTAAAAACCCCGTTAATGGAGGGGTTGGCTTTCATTCATCTATGCAGCGGGCAAGGGAATGGGCTATGTATAACTTCTTAAGGTCAGAATCGAACAGGCAGTTTAGGATTATCTTGGTTTATTTAGAAAAATTTATTTAAAACTTACGTTCTCAGCCACTGTTCCTCGGTAGAAATTTTCTAGTAATTAAACTTCAGTCAGAGGTTGTATTTGAATTGTGATAATATAAAGTTATAATGTATTTGGAATGAATGATGGATTATTAATTTTGAGAAGAGGATGGTGCAATATCTCATTTCAGTCCTCTTTCAGTCTCCCTTGTTTTTTCTGACTACTATTCTTCTGACTTCACTAAGAAAAAATACAGTAAAATTATTCTTGGCACCAGGTTAACCCAGGGATTGTTGGCTACTGACATGCTGGGGTAGATGGAGATGTAAAAATGGGACTCTTGGTACACATTAACCAGGGAGAGTGAAACAAGATGATTCCAGGGGAGAGGAGTTGTCTCCTGACCTTATTGCCTTAAAAAAAAAAAAATCAGCCGCAAACCCCACACTGAAAACCCAACACTCTCACCCCTCCACCTCCCCCCAAAACCCCACCACCAGTCTGGGGTTTCTGATTTTCTGGATGCTGTGTTTGAAGCCAACTCCCACCTGTGCTGGGTGGCTGAAAGGCTTAGTGGAGCAGTGGAGAAACTGGCCGTGTCTGTAGTAGATCCTTTGGTGCTGTTTTTCAACACCGTATTCCACAGTACAGTTTTCCTTTGATTGCAACGTCGTAACTAATGCATGACAAAACACATTGTGAGGTCAGATCGTTTGACTTACTGTCATGACGTTTCTGTTTGGAAGAGGGCAGATCTTGGAACAGATCTTCATCTGGTGTAAATTACTGTGGTTCCATTACTTCAGTGGAATAATTTACGCCAGCCAAAGGTCTGCAGTATTATCCAGAGACCAGGTGTGCCTCGTGTTTTTGGGTTTTTTCCCCACTGTCTGTAAACTCATGATGTATGCATTAACAATTGGTATGGTGCTGATCCGTTCGTTGTGGTGCGTGTAGCTAACACTAATCATAGTCAGGGATCCTGCAATGAAAATACTGGCCTTACCAATGCTTAGCTTGCATATAAAGTACGCCCGTAAATCTGGAAATATTCCCTTATCTCCAGGCAGTGATTTGGGGATAGGGGAATCTTCCATCATGTGCACACATTTAAATTGGAAAAGCAACAAATAAAAGTGTAACAGTTCGCTGTTTGCTGCTTTTTGGGCCCTCATCCAACGCAGCCCTGAAGTGCCTGATCGGGCTTGGACTGGGGCCTCATTCAGTTGTGGGGATGTTGTTACTGAGCAGTTTCACAGCTCTTTATCTCCTAATTGGAGAACATGAAAGACACCTTTTCTCCCCTCCTGGGTGAGAAGCTGGGCCCAGTTTTGACCTCACATGAGCAGTTTGTGGATGCTGTTTCAGATGGTATTTAATGTGACCCGTGAAAACAGCTGGATTTAGAGCCCTGTGAAGTTTGCCTCTGAGATAAAGAGGACTATGGGCAATGAAACAGGCAGATTTCACGGTGTTCGTTCCCAATCTGTAGCAGATTATCTGGGGTTTTCACTGACATGACTGTAAATTTTTTTGAGAGAGGACCAGATCTTTTTGCCTGATCCCTTAGGAGTTGGGTAGGTCCTTGCTGGGGCTCCAGGTGTGGCTATAAAATAGATTCTGATGATACTAATAAAACTATGAATAATACTCCCTAAAAGTAGCCATAGGAGACTACTCCTGTCTGAAAAGTGCTGTCCCCCAAAGCCAGGAGGATCAGTGTCCTCGCTAGAGCACTACCATGAATGTTTCCAGTATTGCTGACCTGATGCAAAATTTATGTAGAAGTTGGGAGAAAGTAATGTAGAATAGGGAGAAAATGGACACGGGGCCAAAGAGTTCGCCAACCATGAAACTGGAGCACGAGGAAGAGTCAAGGTCCATGTTGGGAGGAGACACTTGTTGTTTTGCTGGTTCCTTGTTTTGCAGGATCATGGGCCAGCACTGATATGGTGGGGTGGGACCTACAACTTTGTTTCAGCCATGTTCTAAATCAACATTCATGCCCATTAAAGCTTAGCACTTTTTTGTTTTGTTTTAAAGATCCTTGATTTTTGTGCTACTTCCTGTTCCCTAGAATTGGATCAAAGCTAATTAATGTAGTTGAATGTAAATTATTGTGTAATATTATATATTAGTTAATACACCTTGTGTTCCAGAACAAAAATAACCAAGGAAATGTACATAAACAAAGTGTATAAGTGGCACAACCTACTTTTGTAGTTAATGGATTATCATAGTGAGATTAGGTGTAATTTTTTTTTCCCTCTAAGTAATTATCCTCAGGTTTGTATTTTTTTTTTCCCCAGTTGATAAGCATAACTGAAAAAGGCCGGGGTAGATTGGGAAAATGGAAGTACAAAGTGTGACGCTGACATCAGCTCTCTAAAATTCCATTCTGACAAGGGTTTTCTTTAGTTGCGGTAGATCTGGACACAAATGCAGTCAAAATACTCTGTAGCCAGTATGGAGAGGCAGGAAACGCTGTTAATCTTTGTGGTCTGTGGTGTTTATTTTTATAGCTATGGATTAAAGCAGTCTCATATAGTTGGTATGTTGAAGCTGAGAAGACATCTATTTGATAACACTTAATAGCTTGGCATCACATCCGTTTCCATAATTGCCTTTTCATATATTGTGCTGCTGCTTTCCCTTTTGCAGTGAACCAGATCCCACAGTTAGATCAGTTACCTGAGGAGATGGCCCTGTCGCACTGTATTGAGGCAGTGTACGTACCTGTGTTTGTTGATTCCCTTTTTGGGACTATGATGACAAAGGTTTCACGTGGAGAAATCACATTTCTTGTAGAGATATGGAGGGGTCTAGTAGTAATTGAGCAAAAGTCTGTGGAGCGGAAGAAATAAGCAAAACCTATGATGTAGTGCTTAAGAGTAAAATCTGTTCTAATAGTGTGCAGACCAAGTTTGCAAACCACCCATGGAGTACGTGTGTAAGAATGAAAACCGGGATTTTCGCCTAGACTAAAACTAAGCAGGTTTGAGGCAACAAACCCTCTTTTTTTTTCAACTGAAACAAACACACCAAGGGATGAGATGTCCTTGCAAAAGAACTGCTTTGAAGAAAACACAAAAAACCCTTGGGACTAGATATTTTTATTTGGACTTGATAATGGCATTGATAGCTGCTGAGAAGAAATCAGGCTGAAATAGTACATGTGCTTAGCTGTTGTCTTCTAGCAGTCTCAGCTTTAGTTCATTTGAGAGTGAAAAAATGTGACATGCAGTGTATTTCAGAGACTTTTGGCTCTGAAGAGCATGGGTTCATTGCTTTCTAGTAAAAAAAAAAAAAAGGGCAGATACTTATGGAGTGTCTCAGAAAGGAACTAATGGATTTTTTCCCAGTGGGTGAAAACATAGATTGTTGGATGCATTCTTTCAGTACTGGAGTTGTTAATGTTGCATATGATGAAGCTGTTAGTAATAGATACCTCACGAAGAAGTCTCTAAAATGCTTTTAAAAAGGATTATCAAAAGGTACTCAGCAAATTTAACTTACTGTCATTCATTCTTGCAGTGTAATTAATCTCCTTATAGTCCATTTCATCTATTTTGTAATTTTTTTTGTGAACTGGAACTAAAATGGGTGATGATAAAATGGCCAGATGATGTAAACCTAAAAGGTAAACTTGGTCTTCTGGTAATACCGTTTGCAGTGCCCTTGCTTTGCTTTCCTTGTCTTCAATGGAGTAGGGAAGACTTCTCTGATGCGTGTAGGCTTGGGCTTTATTCGGTTTGGTTTGGACTCACCTGACTTCAGAGGAAAATGCCCCGAGTTCCCTCAGATGTTTTTAAGATACGGCCTGAGAGTCAGATGAAACTTATCATCAAATTTCTTTTCATGGAACAGAACTGTATGACTTCTCCCCATATATGATTGGGCAAGCAGTGTTGAAACCATGATAGAATCACAGAATATCTTGAGTTGGAAGGGACCCATAAGGATTGTTGAGTGCAACTCCCATGTTAACACCAAAATCACTATTGCTATTGAGAAATGAGTAAACTGAATGAAGGAGTAGATTTCAGTCTGATATTGAAAATGCTTTCAATTTTTATAAAAGCTATTGATTTACGCAAATGGGGTGTTAAATAGAATATAGCTTAAAAAACAATAAAAAAAAAGGTGATTTTATCTTTTCAACTTAGTGCAGACTAAGGTCAAATTTCTGCAAAGTGACCTCTAGTTGGCCAGCTAAAAAAAAAAAGGAAGGAATGTACTTGGTGAGTAGCTGTCCTCAAAGTATCTCAGGATGAATAGGCCTACTATTTCAGAGAGGTAAAGATTTCAGTGTGCTAAATTGGGAGATGTTTAGGCCTGAGTTTGAAAGGAGCAATTTATTTGCCCTTTTTACTTCAGGTTGAGTGGTAGTTGTACATCATTTCATTAGAAAACAACAATAAAAGATCTTTCCAGCTGAACAGCCAGAAACAAGGGAGATCTTTCAAATATTACACATTCCTCATCTGTAAAATAGGAACAAAGTAATATTATATAACCTAGGGGTTTTTTGAAACATCAAAGCACTTAATATCCTGAGATGGAATTAATTATGTCTTTAAAATATTTTATGTAAATTAAATGCCATCTTAAAATATTGCTGTTTCATGGTATGATGGAAGAAGATCTCCTTAAATTATGAATTTCACGAATAATTTTCTAAACTCTAAAAATATAGCACGCTCAAACTATTTTCATGTATTTGAAATATTTAGAATAAATACTTAATAGATGTATAATATAGAATTTACATAATGCAAAAGTAAGCATCCTGATTCTCCTTAGGAAGAGATTGTACACTAACTTAGCAGATCCTGCTCTGAATTCATTTAATCCACAGAAAAGACA
>NW_010388942.1:83429-91240 GCF_000710305.1 Buceros rhinoceros silvestris | reverse complement strand
AGCAGGAAAAAAATAAATTTCGAAAGAGGTGTCCGAGTGTTATCAGTAATTTTTGGGAATGGTATCTGCAGATTCTGTCCCTGATTCCATTATGTGTGCTGTTTCATCAGAGGTTTTAAGTACTTCAGAACTAGCTAACAGACTCTGCTCTTTCTCCTGAAGGCACTACATGTCAGCAAAATGTTTCCACCTTCATGAAAATTTGCAGCAAATGGCTTATGGTAATTATGCAAACTAAATACATGGTAAATGATTTTCAGGATCTAATACAAGAGAAGAGAAAGCATGTCTGAAGGCTCTAAATAATTTTGCAGCTAGAAGATTACCTAATAATTCGATTTGAATTCAGACCTGAGGTATTTGCGAAGCCAGACACGTGCAAGCAGAAACTGGAGTTGAGTCAAACCAAAACACAAGTTATTCTACAAATATTAAAAAAAAATCCCAGCCCTGTGCGTGGGTTACTCAGAAGTGGCGTGAAGCTCTCAAACTGGTGCCAGCTGCGATCCTGAATACAAGAGCATGACTGAACCTGCTAGTGAAACCATGTGACAGCCCATTGGATGCAGACAGGCATTTACTCTCCTTAGCAAAGGCGTTTTCTGTAAGTAAAGACAGAGCCCTAAGTACTGTGAATAAACTGAGGGTTAGTAAATACAGCTGTGGGTGAATTCCTGCTCCTCTTACCTCAGTCGAAGTGGTTATGCAAACCGTATGTTTATCTGTTTACAGTGCTTGTATCTTACTTTTATTATTTTGACTAATACAACTGTTCAGTAGATTTATAATAAATGGCAAATAAATATAACTCCCACCAGCTTATTCACCATCCAGTGGGTGCAGAAAACAAATTGGTGCTGGGAAGCCAGGGCAATTAAATAACATCCGTATGTAGAAATAAATGAGGCCGTTGCCCTCTTCAGCGCAGCACACTGAGTGGCAGGGCAGGGCACACTGAGATAAAGTGCTGTATGGACTCTGTCAAAGAAGTGGGGAATTGGTTTTCCCGGTCAGTTCAGCCTCCTTTTTTTGCTCCATCCAGAAAAATACAGTATGGTTTACTTCAGAGTCAGACTGACATGTTTTAATTTGACTCTGAAGAGTTTATTAGAAAATTAGACAACCGATAACAGTGGTGCAACTACAGAATGAAAACAAGAAGCACATTAATATTTCCATATGCTAAATCTATAGTGCAGGCTAACATTGAACCAATAGGAAGTTGTATAACATGTCATGGGAAGTGCAGCCCAGGGCAAGGCACTACGGTTTTAAGAATGAAGGCCAGTCATTGAAGGAAGTCAAGGACGTGTCAGTCCAGAGGACCAAGTAAGAGGAGTCCAGGCACAAGGTAGAATAGATGTTGAGAGCTGGGGAGAAAGAAGCCAGAGCAGGAGCAGGCATGAGGGCTCAGGAATCCAAAGTTCAGCTGTACAAGGATGTACGTCAAGCAGAAAGTAAACCCTGTAGCCTTCCCTTACATAAAGTGTATCGACATGCCAGCAGTTCAGTTTGAGGAAAATTGACTGCAAGTAGCGCAGACCTGCCAGAACCTGACAGTTAACATGTGATCAGTGGCAGGCCAGGACTCATCACTGAGCTTCTTCTGTTCTCATGTCCTGGAAAGGATTTTACAACAAAATACCTGAGCTCCCTTTTATTTATAATTGAGTTGTTTCCTACAAGGTGGGAAGGTAAACCCACCTTGGTAACGCAAGAAAAGGAGTGTCCTTTTTGCTGTTTTTGGATCAGTGAATATGGTGAATGTGCAGTAGTTCTGAAGTTGAATCAGTGTGAGGTTTTTAGCCATGGGATTCTTTTAATGTTGGTTTGTGTGAATATGTAGATGCTTTGTGGGAGGAGGATGTAGGAGCAAAGATAGGACTTGGAGAATGTTTACGTGCTTCTGATACATCTAATGCTGATGTTAGGCTTTTCTTGGAAGCGGGGGAAACACATGCAATTAATTAGAGCTTGGTTACTAAAAAAGCATTTTGAAATGGAAAACTAGAACTAAACAAAACGGAGGAACAATCTGCTGCTGATAATAGTAGATGTGGTTAATGTCATGAAACTGAAATACAGTTAATGTTGAGTTGCTCATGAAGATCTCATCTAATTTTATGAAAAGTTAGCTGTTACAAATCTAAAACATGACTGGATAGGACTATTCTTGCCAAAGATGACTGCTTTTAAGCTCATATTTTACATGTAGAAGACCATAACCTCTTACAAACAAAAGCTTAAATGCAGCCAAAATGTGGGAGGCTGTTTTCTGTTGATGCGCAGGGGACATCAGCAGAATGGCTTGTAAGCACATGTATGTGGTGATTGCATTGACCGCTCACCTCTCTGTGTGAAATCTGTGTTTGAGCATACAGCTGAGACCTTCCCTCAGCAGCCTGGTCTGTATGTATTCGATCCTGTTTCAACCACTGAGTTGGTGTGCCCAAGGGGTCTGCAGCTTTACAGAGGAAAACCGCACCAGCCCATGTGAAATGCTGTTCTGCAAGGCCATGTTTACAGGTG
The DNA here is from genome assembly GCF_000710305.1 of Buceros rhinoceros silvestris. Classification (NCBI taxonomy): domain Eukaryota; kingdom Metazoa; phylum Chordata; class Aves; order Bucerotiformes; family Bucerotidae; genus Buceros; species Buceros rhinoceros. Next base: position 88,711 of record NW_010388942.1, on the reverse strand, counting down.
CAGAATTGATTAGCTGGTATTTCCCAGTACGCTGCAAGTAGCATTAGCACTCACCTCTCTGAGGATTTAGCTGTCCCAGGTATGTTTGGAGTTGGAAGCTTGTGATGCCTCCACTTCCTTTTTGTTGTTTTTGTTTTGAAGGTTTAGGGGGACATTTCAGATTTAGTTGGTGCTCTCTGAGATGCTTGCGGGAATGCTGTTGGCAGCTGTCATTTCTGTAGAGACTGTGAAACTCTGTCACTGAAATAGTCATCCTGCACTCCCTAGACTCACAAATGAGCAGTTTCATCACACCTTTCAGCAAGCAAAACTCAGTGGGAGCTCTCTGGAGTTTTGGTGATCTGACATTTCCTCCCCTGCGAGCTATGGAGGGGGCCTGAATCTACTGAGACAGGATATCCAGCCACATCACACTGTCTTCAGATGTAGGTCTCATACTTCATACTCCATGTGGCTCAGACCTCGCTGGAAGGTTGTGATCCAGCTACTGCAGCTTTAAATGCTTCAGGACTTACAGCAAGGAAGATTCAAGGTAGGTAGAGTAAAAAAGCCTCTTGCACAGGGAAGCCTCATATGAGGGTAAGGAGGAGGAATTCAGTTTTGAAGCTTTTACCCTATGCTTCGTTCTGCACCACATGGCTGCTACAGTGATGGCAGCAGGCCAGTGTGTTTGGGCTTCCTCATGGCTTGTTAGCACATGGAACCAGCTAACTGCAGTGTTAGTGTGCAGGTTCTGGGTACTGAGTGTCTTTCACTACAGTAAAAGTGTTAATGAGTTGGGTTGCAGTGATGGGAATGTAAGAAAGGTCTCTTTTTCAAAAGGCTGAGACAATAAACCAAAGTGTAGAGTCTTCCTGAATGTTAGGAAATTAGTGGCAGGGCAGGACTCATCACTGAGCTTCTTCTGTTCTCATGTCCTGGAAGGGGTTTTACAACAAAATGCCTGAGCAACCTTTGACTTATAAGAGTTAAGGACTCCTAGCAAGGGACAACTTAGAGTTCAGGAACACCTTGCGAGGTTATTTCAACTTTAGCAGAACTTTCCTATAAATTCCCCTGAAAGTCTTAAAATCGAGATGACCTTTTTCTAGACTTTGGATTGGGGTGCAACCCCATTAGGTTTGTGCTAAAAGGCAAATGTATGCTTCTCTATGAACGATTGCACTATTTCCTTAATGTATTGAATTTTACATTGATACTCTTCTCTGATTCAGTCTTTGGCATAAAACGAAGATCTACAACAGGGCATTACTGAATAAACCTGTGTATAATGATAGTGAGGCAAACTTTATAGATGTCCTTTGTCTATTTAGTTTCAGCTGCCTAAAGCTGCAGTGCTTTAATGGTTAGCAGGTATATTGGTAATTGAGTAATTGAGCACCAATTAAGTAATAAACTCCAAAGGTGCTTTTGGATTATTACCAGCCACCAAAATGAGAATTTGACTATTCTAAATGAATCTCTGAGCTGTTTTAATAATGCGAGATGAAATAAATTTGGAACCCGATTTTTGTGCCAAAGTGAACAAAAGATAGCTTTGTCCTTGGTGCCAAGGAGATGTGTTTTCACCACTAGATAATTAATACGCATTTACTCATGCCAGTGTAGAAAACCAGCCTGGATTTTACTGCGATGTAACTGTGAGAGTGTCACTACAGCAGTGGTTGACCTTGTGTCCATTGGGATTCTACAGTGCGTTTTCTGATACTAGTTTTCCCACTGTAAAAAGCAAACAAACAAGAAACCCCACCGAAACAAAGACTGAAAATAACTGTCTTGCTCTCAGTCAAAGAAACTAAATTTTGATTTATATAGATTTATATATTTTTGGTAAGAATTATCTCTTAACCTATATTTATTCTTTTACAATCATCCACAATTATATCAGGTGAGAAACATGAATAGCATAGGACTAGTTTGAAACCTGGTAGCCTAGATAAGGAGGGAGAGAGTGGCAGGGTTTGAGGTGCTTCTGTCTTTTAGGAAAGGCCAATAAGAGAGTTTTAGGAGGTGTTTTAGGGAATGAATGGGACTGAAATTCAAGAGACAGAAGACTGTGCTGATGTTTGGTAAGAAACGGTATGCAGTCCTGAATATGTGCTTCTGAAGGAATTACTGGTACAGAAATGTATCAGTATTTTCAATCCAAAACCTTGTAAAATCATGGGTCATGATAAAAAAAAATTAAGATAATCATAAGCTTAATTCTTTTAGTTGCCTTCTGCATTTGTTTAGGTTTTTAGCACACACACCCCCAGCCCTGGTCCACTTTTACTTTTTAAAAATTTAGTTTCTATTTTAAAACTTTCTTCCACAAGCTGGGGGGTAGAATTACCTCAGAATAGCTTAAATTCTCATCAGTTATATGACCCAGAATCTGTAGTTTTAAGAAAAATGCTGTGGATCTTCAAACTCACCATGAAATCATGGAATAGACAGGGTAACACATCCCCTATACATTACTTCTTGGTACTGATGGATGCGATTATGTTTGGGTCATATGTCAGACAGAATTAGATAGCGTTATACTTGATATTCCATTTAATAATGGAATAATACCTCTGCTTAATAATAATATTTGGAAGGAGTTTTATTATTATAGTTATGATAAATGTGTTCTACTCATGAATAGCAGGAGAAATAGATGATTTCCTGAGTCTTGATGAAAGCCGTGAATGTTAGACTAGTCAATGTATTGTCATGTATTAAGTCATATATAAATTAAACTTCCATACTAAATTAAGGGTTTAAAAGTTTGGCCTTTTATTTGTAATGTACATACTTTATTTGTTGTTTTGAATTACACAGGATACATATTTACTCAAAACAGGAAGGTTTCAAGACAGATTCAGAAGGATCCAATGGGTGTGTTTGATATACCCAGAAAGGTCCAACCAGAGTAAAACCAAATGCAACATGGTGTAATGTATTTTTTAAATGCCCTTTTGTAGTACTGCTTTGCAAAATTTCCAGATCTGCTCAGTTATGTTGTTACAGTAAGGGAAGACCTGACATCAGAGAAAAATGACAGCTAAGAAATAAGATTCAAGAGGTTTAAAATAACTGGTCTGAAACACTCTCTGAAAAATATACTTGGTATCACTCTATACCTCAATTCTATTTTGTGATTGTATGTGAGAAAGAAAGAGAGAGAGTCTAACGGGTATTTGTCTAACTCAGTTCTAGGAAACTGTTCCCAAATCTGTGGCTTCTATTTCAGAATTGATCTCTGCTGTTCCTAACTACGCTCACAGATCAAAGACCTCTTCCTACAAACCGTGTCATGCTTCTGCGCCCAGACCACGTTGGCTAAACCCATTTGGCTGCCTTTTCCTTTTCGGTAATGTGGTGATTTCTGAAAGCTGCTGTCAGGGCTTGGAGCGCTGGTTTTGGTACAGAGATGCGGAATGTGAAATCAGGTTTCCTTGTGTGTGAAGCTGATGCAGATAGGAAGGGATAGAACAGCGAGCATTGGAACGATGACTTCTAATAGTATTTTACAAAACACGCCCTCCTTTATAGATGATCTGAGTCCATAGGTGAAGAGAGGATTAATACTGCTTTGCCCCAGTGGGCTTAGACGTTCTCAGCTCATCTGATGCTGTGGCTGGTGGTGTTGGGATTCTTGAACACTGTTCTGGTTCACTAATGGGAAATAATACGTCCTCACAGGAAAAGCTTGGTAGTGGCCTCTAAAACAATGTAAAGACACACGGTTATTTGAACTGTGTGGATCCATCTCCATTTGTTATCACTGCTGCCAATACATCGATTTGCGCTTTAATGCGGGTGAGGTGCAAATAGTAAGTTGTTTGTCCTAGCTCCAAATATGACACATTTTATCCTTATAAGCTGAAAGAAGGGGAGGGAACTGATGTGGTCTTTAGTTGTGCTAGTTCATCTCCAGTGGAAAAAGTTGCTTCTATGTAAGAATGCTCTTCAGAAAGACCTAGTCCATTCGCAAGGGACCTTTTTTGAGAATTTTGCCACTCATGACCCACTGACTTAAGTAAGCGCTTAACTTAAGATTCTCCAGCTCTTAAGATCTCTTAAGGTCTTGAGGTTCTGAGTCAGTAAGTGCCACAGGTGTCAATAAACTTGTAAACGTTTTATGAATGGCCTATAGTGATTAGTGATGCATGTTGAGCTTGCTCTATCAGTTAGGTGTCAGTTCATGCCTTACGTGCTTATGAAGGTGGTGTCCTCTGACCCCTGGTTTGGTAGTTCTTACTAGCCAAAAACTCCACTTTGGTGGAGTTTAAAAGAGATTTTGAGATTAAAAGAGAACAGCGCCAAGCAAGCAGCTGAAGGATTGCTGAGCAGAATGGTGGATTGCTGCTGGATTACACTTTTCTCTTGTGATGAATGGCACCATTTCAAGTGCCATAGCCTAGATTGAGAGTTTCTCTTTATTTTGAATAAGTGAGAGTAATAATGTGAAATAGAAAGAAAGAAAATGCAGTAGTGATTCGCTGAGTGTAAATGGGAAGGAACATAAACTCTGGCCAAGGACTGAAAATTAATCTTGTCAAACTTTGTGTTAACCTGGGCCTTCAGGCTGATTTTTATTCCAGATTTTTTTAATTTAATTTGCCTTGGGATTTGAGAGATATTTTTAAAGAAATTGAATAGTTTTCTGAACTCTGAAAGTCTGAAACTATTTCCGTCTGAAATAGACTTCCTGGCTAAGGCTCAGGCTCCCAAACAGATTAAAATACTGGAAAATGTGTTTTTGTTCTTTTGTGCTATGGTGGGATGTAATCAATTATAAAGACACATGACATGTAGATTTTATTATTCTTTTTTTCTGTGCTTGAGTTAGTAACTATCACTGTCAGGAATTTTGTCTTCTCAATCTCTCATTGTATTTATACAGTTCTCTGAGTACAAAATACATGGGAACTGCAGGAAAAGAAACCCAGAGAGATTTGCTAAAAGTAGCTGATCCCTGGGACAAGGTTTTTCAGCATTTTTTGATACGTACGCCCTTAGAAACGTTGGGGGTGCAGAGTACTGTAGAGCAATATAAATCTGCTAACAACATATTTGCTTTTCTTCCGGCTTTCTTTAAACCAAAGTGCTGAGATGCATGTGCTGACTACATCCCAGTTCCATGCTGGAAGCAAAAGGCCAGTTTCCACGATGCTGGCTTGCCTGTTTCCTTTTGTGCCCTGGTTTTTAACAGGAAGAAATGTTGTGGGATGGCTTAGAAGAAGAGGACTCTGATGCTCTCTGGTCAGGGCTCAGGTCTGGAAGATCAGTACACCGGGTCGCTGGAGCAC
>NW_010388942.1:74563-83305 GCF_000710305.1 Buceros rhinoceros silvestris | reverse complement strand
GCTCTTCCATCTGCATTTGCAACCCATTTGGCTGGACTGTGCTGGGAGAATTGCCAGCATGTCTGCCAAATAAACTGGGAGAAAGGCTATAACCTATTCATCATTAAAAGAGATTATTATGCAGAGAAAGACAAATATTGGAGGATACTGGCTGAAGCTATCTGAACTATGAAAATCTAAGTTCAGGGAGGGTGCTTAGTTGTCTGTAGAATGAATTTTTTTTCCTAGTACTTCCTGCGTCCTTACCAGTGCTCGTTGCTGAGCTCTTACATAGGTGACTGCTGAACTGCAGATAGCTCAAGGGAACGCCATGTTTTGAGCATTAGACCTTACACCTCTTGCCTCACTGAGAAAGTAAAACCAAGTGTATGCCTGTGTTTCAGATGTATGGATGAATACCTCCTGCTGTGAAGATAACAGTGCAAAATCTGTCTGGTTCCTATAAGCTGAAGCTACCTGGCTGAGAAAATAGATACTGAGGGACAGTAGAAATGGAGGCTTTTCTAAGATAATATTTACTGCTACTGCTCTTATAGAGATACTCTGCGATTACTGTGCAATTTCGTAATGTTACTATGAGCAGCTGTATGTTATTTCCACGCTCTGTGCATTAACATCAATTACATGAAATCCATTTGGAAATATATTTAAGGAACTATGTAAATAATTTGGGTTTAAATATCCTTCTATTGATTTATATGTAATTTATTGTATATATTTAATATGCACTGTGGTTGAAATGCGGTTCATTTATTTGCTTATAGCTTGCAGTGCTGTATGGATATCTTGTGAATTCAAGTTTGGTAGACACATTTGTAAGGGCTGTAAAGAATGGAAAACTGATTGGAAGGAGATTCGTGTGATTAAATTGTGTTTGAATTCAGTAATGCTAGAAATTGGTGGCCTTGATAGCAACCTTTTCCAAGAATTCCCCGACCATGCGTATTTTCCTCTTTTTTAGAGGAAAGTTTCCAGTCTGCTATACATTGATCACCATGAGTTCCAGATGTTTTGCCTTGTACAGCAGCCTCCAATATGTTTTATCCTTATGACATACAGCTGGTGTCACACAGCTAAATGACCTGCCTCTGTCTTTAATGCCTCTTTCTATTGCTACATTTTGAGAAATGAAACGTAGATAGGACAGAAGAATGATTAACAATAATATTGTATGCATCTAATACAAATGTTTTGATGCCTACTCTTAGATGAGCAATGTTTAAAAAATATAGACCTACCATCCTAGGCTGGTACTGGCCTGTTATTTTGTTACGATGTCCAATTTTTCAGCTGGTAAGACCATACACTGAATGTCTGTTAATTGTAGCATGTAGAACTGGTACATTTCCAGGCTGGACTACTTGCAAGACAGGAAGAAATCCCATGCATATAAATCCATCAAAAATTCAGAATGGATGAAATCCCAGAGTGATTGTGCCTGTTTTCCATTTAATATCTATGTTATCCAGCACAGAGCAGGATATTATAAAATAATGTAATGCAAAAGTCATAAACTGTATTTTGGAGGGGGGATTTTAATTAACGGAAAGAAAAAGGGAAGCTAGTATTTCGCACTGTGGCTCACCTTCCTTGAAGTCCTGAATGTGCAAAGAAACTGAAGCCTCACCTGAGGACAGTTGGAACAGCAATGATCGTCGTTATGTGGTGGTAGAGTGCTATTCCAAGCGAGGAAGTTCCTAGAAGAAGTTTTGCAGCTCTTTATACCCTGCCCGTGTTCACATCCTTTGATAAACAGTAAAATAATGGACGATGTCAGTCATTTAGATTTAGATTTAACAGTGTTTGTCTTGTCAACAGAAGTTATTATTTCGCGTTGTTAAAAACTTCTGTTTTAGGCTCAGCTCTCTATTTTCAGAATTTCTTTGTGAATGTGAGGTGATACTAGTTTTAGTTTAAAATAGAAAGAGAATGAGAAATCTCGTGTTACTGTATGCCATTTGCCATTAAAGACAGATGTCTAAAGTACTAAAATGGCTTTTAAAAAGCAGTTGAGAGAGAACTTCCTAACAGATCATAGATCTTGAGTGATGCACTTGTTAAGTGCAACTGTGTCTCATGCAGCTGCTCTGGGTTTCAGCAATGGAAGGGAATGCTATAGCGTCAAGTCTCTGGTTCCCTGAAGTTGGATGGTTGACACCATCCCGTTGGGTTGACCTGAGTCCTGGGGTGAAATGACAAAATCTGTAGCCTATCTGGGATTAGCAGCTAGTGCCAGAAAAGAGTAAATAGCAGCAGGATGTATTTCTACTCACCATATGAAAGATAACACTTAAAAGGCAGTGCTGCTAGTAAGCTGTAAATAGAGTAGGCTGGGAGATAAATTTCTGCAGCATCATTTTGATTTCTGCTCTGCATCTAAGAGCTTTGAAGTTGTTCTGGCAAGTGATGATTTGGTTTGTTGTTGAGATCTCAGCAAGTGAAGATTGGCAATAAAATGAAATAAGCCATTTAAAAATATGCTATATGCTGTAGACCGAGGAAATTTGAGGGATGTGTGTAAATTTTAAGCTCTCACCACCAGTTTGCGGTATAAAAAAGCTGATAGATGCTACTTCCTTTTTGACCCTAAGTTATGGGTTACTTCTAAGGAAGGATTCCTCTAACATAGAAGTCACTTATGTCTCCGGTTATGTGTTTTTTTCAAAGTGGAATTTCAAGCACCGTCACGCAAAAAAAGGGTAAGTGTTGCTTGCTATACTTAACTCCTCAATTTTTTTTTTTTTATTTTGCTAGATGAGTGGTGAGGTAACTGAAGCAACCTAAACCTACAGGCAGAGCAAGAAATGTGGAGAGACAAAAAATAGTGTTAATAGTTTGGTTTCTTAAACATCAGGTCCTGGCAATATGCCATTACAAGGAATTACCTTTTTTCTTTAATGAGAGAATGCAGGAGTGAGCATCAGTAATGGTCTGCAGAGGCAGACTGTCGTATATGTTGATATGAACAGTTGATTTAGAAGCAGAAAATGCATCGTCTGCTAGAACTTCAGGTTGCAAAACTTAGATTAGTGGTTTTCTCAGGTATAAAGCTTTGATTTTGGTTAAACCATATTTCCTCCTCTGGGTGTTCTGAGGTGTTCACCATGACAAGCTGCAGTATGAGTGGGTAGACCTGGCAGGGAACTACCACTTACAGCCTAGAAAAAATGAGCTTCTATGACATAAACATAGATACAAAATGTGGCACAGAGGCTCTCGTCTCTTGAGATTGGGAAGTGTTTGGTGAGGATGGAAGTTCATGACTAGGTGCTTATTGGAAGTATTGATTGGAGGTTTACTAGTCATTCACTGAAGGAAAATGAGACAATAGCTGTACAGTGGCTTTTGAACTAGTGGGGATTTGGGAGCCAAAAAATACATCTGCAATATTTTAATAGAAGTCTAATCATGCTACAAATTGAGCTAATCTCACCTTAAACAAACACAATTATGATATTTTAAACAGAGCCTGCTTGCTTCTCAGAAATACTTTGCTAGAGGATTTGGTTTTGGTTCCAAAAGCTTTTAGAACAGATCTTCATGAAGCGTGAGAGAGAGAATCACTGAAGAATAATTAAGCCAGATTTTGGCTTTGGTTTGGAAATGGACTCATCAGTTATTTCTGCATGGGCAACAGTTGAGCAATTTAGAGGACAATACCAGGCTTTATTTTGTATTGGAAGTCATTAGTTATCTGTGTCTCATTCTTGTCAAGTTTCTTTTGGACTGTGCTGTGAGATCTGGAGTTTCCAATGGGTCTTAAGTAACCACAGGACAGTGTTTGGGATTCCGGGTTTTTTTGAAAACAGATATCTGTCTACCTCTGTTTCATAGTTTCATTGACTCAATGCTTTTGAGATGAAGATATCCTGCAAACCATATGGTGACAGATGACTAATAAATGCAACTTCTCTTGAAAAGAACCGGTTTGCTTATAAGGAAGCTTTTACATACCAAAGTGGCAATAAGCATCTGTAGTAGGGAGAAAAAAGTAATGAGTCTCATTTAGTCATTAAAGACTAGTTAATTCATACAGCCTGGAGAGCTGAATCTTCCTTCAAACTGCTGTGTTGGTGCAGGCATGCAGGCAGCTCCCAGAGCGACTGCTGGCTCAGCAGCTCCTGGTGGCTTGCTGTAGTGTGGGGCTCAGCATCCTGCTGGCTCTGTACCTGTCTGGCCTAGTTGTAGGAGCTGTGCTGTAACTGCACTCTTGCTCAAGGGCTTGCCCTATGAGCATAGTGTGGGTGTGTTTGAAGATGTCTGTGGAGAAACTCCATCTGTCTGGGCAGGCAAAACCTTCTTCTGCAGTCCTTAAAATACCCTCCTCTGCTGTTCTCTATTGACTCATCAGCAGATGGGAATTTATTGTTTAGGGCTGCTTTGCTGGCCACTGTGATTTAGGTTCAAGGTAGCTATCCTGGGGTGTCCTGTGTGCGAAGAAATTCATTGAAGTCACAAGTTATGAAAATGCACAGGAGTATTATTGGTGGCTTTTTCCAGCTCTTATAATGTCCCCAAACCTTACCTCGATTTCAAATCTTGGAGGATGTGTTCTCACATGCTGTTGTGATTTGGTGAAGTTTTACTTCCCTCTGTTGTTATTTGAGGTGGATCTCTGGTGCTGAGGTAAAATAATTTCACCCTTTGTGGAGACTGGAAAGTTCCCATGTGTTGAAAGGCGCATCATAACGTAGACACGTGAAGGCTGAACCTGGCGCTGTTTGAGGGACTGCTTGATACCAAAGACTGTACTGTATATATTGAGTTCAGTTTGAAGCAGGGGTTTCTGGGGTTTCAGAAGACAAACAGGAAATAAACCTTGCTTGGTTCTAGATATGGCAATAAATGTATAGGGTGTACACACTGAATGTGAAAAATCGGGAGTCCTTTTGTATTTGCCCAATTCAAACCTAAACAGCCAATCTGTCTTGAAATGGGAATTTCACCACTATGAAGAAGGCTGTTGTTCATCTGCAAGGCATGAATTTCACCCCAGAACTTTTCTGCAGTATTTAAATAATAATTTTTCAAAAGTATTTGAATGAACTACTTATTCTGTAGCACCAATGCTGGTCCCTATAAAATTATATAGTTCAGAATAAAAATTAATCCTGTTGTCCAAATGTAAATATGGATGTATATATAATAATAATTTTTGTAGCACCTGGTTAAGTTCATGGAAGATTATTCACTGGATTCTTGTATGCGGAGGTGAAAATGACTGTTATACCGTCTGTTCTCTGGCCCTCTGTGTATCACCACTTTACCCTTGAGCCCAGTACTCTGTGTTTGACCAATGTCTGTTTTTATGGATTACATCATTATTATGAAACTTGGAGTGCCTTATTCTTCTAGTTTCTCAAGAGTTGTTAAGGTACCTTTTTGTTTTCTGTTGGTTCCTCATCTACCTACTTGGAAAACGCTGTCCAAAGACACCCGTGAGGTTCTTGTGTTCTCATCTGTGCGTCCTGATAACATCAGTGGGGTCTAATGTCTGGTCTATTTGCATGTTGGTTGAAGTCTTGGAACCTCAGCATTTGTGTAGTATTTACAGAATTGTATACTGAATGTATCTTCTCCGTTATCCACTGTTCCATTCCGGACTTGACATAATCTTTATTGTTATTTTGTGCTTCGATAAGGGCATCAAAATGCAACAGTGATCTCTGTTACTTAGAGTTTGAAAATTGTTTCATTTTATCAATATCCATATGTACTATAAATCATTATAAGGTTTTTTGAAGGCTGACTATGATGGGGGTATTGCATGTGTAAGAGTCCTGGAACTGCAGCTAAACCGAGTGCAATGAGGTATGGATGTGCAGGTCTCACAGAAGAGACCTACCTCCAGTAATCTTCCTCTGCTCCTGCCTTCTGTTATTTTTGCAACTTGTTTTTCACTCTAATTGCATGTAATGAAGATAACTTCCAATGGGACAACTAAGTCCTCAGGCAGATTTGTGGAAGAGCTCCACATCTCCATTAAATTACATTATATTGTAGATGCAATGCACCGAAGTCATTACTTAAGTTTAATAAGCAAACTAAGAAATTATAGAGGATTGAAATTATTGTCGAGACAATTTATTATGTTCAGAATCTAATCAGTACGCTTAGTTTTAATGACATTTAATATTGTTTCTTTAAAATGAGCAATGCATTGCCTACTAACACAATTATCAAGAAAAGGTCAACCCCATTAACTGATGATAGAGCATTTGAACCAGATGTAGAAATGTTGTTACCAAGTGCAGTATAGTCATTGTGAGAACGTGGTTTCTACGGATATTTCTGACATCTCAGCTCTGCAGACTATATCAAACCAAAGCTTTTTAATCCACATGGATTAAATCCATCAATGAATCCATCAATGGCAGAGTTTGAGAATGATTTTACAGTGTAAGAATTTCAGTTTGATCATTTGCAGCCATCTCCATAAAATAATGTCCTTTTTTGTATTTGGGGATTGTGCACATTCCCGGTGAACAAACAGAAACTAATGAGTGCAGCTATTTTTCTGGGTTTTATATTTAAAATTGAAGAATGCCAAGATTTTTAACTGGTTTCAACAGCCAGATACTCAGCAGCTAAGCAAGATTATTTTTTAGAATTGACTTTGCTTACTTATCATTACTCCTGTATTAATGCCATAACTGCATCTCACTTGGCAGTCAGCTTTCTGATTTGAAAAGATTCTATAAAGTACATCAAGCAGTCTCTGAGCTCTCTGCCTTTGTAAGTTATAGCTGAATTATGGGCTGTATTGAGTGTAAGCTACGCTGCTCTGCTTAATATCAAGACTGTTAAGGGGCCCTGAAACAAGAAAGCTGTTTATATTCTTCAAGCATTGGTATCCAAAGAATGCCTCGAAGTGAGGTTTGCTTCTGAACACTATTTATTTATAACTTTCTTTTTTTTTTAAAATGGTGCAGCCAAACAGCCAGAACTGTGCTATGTGGGTCAGTCTTGAAGCTGTATAACTTAGATCATTCCTCTAATACACTGAAAGGGTATTTGCATCCCCAAACCTTGTTGATACAGATCATTGAATCACTTCCTTCCAAAACATGACTAGATAATTTAAAAATACGAAGGGATGCTTCTTAGTGCCCAACGAATAATCTCTGTTTTGGCATAATCTGTTTTTAGTGCTTAGTCAGACTTACTACTGATGTTGAAGAAAGGCCCATTTTCACCTTATATATTTGCTCCTGGTAGTAGAAAATGAAATCAGAAAAACTGCAAAGTATACTCCATGGTAGTTTCGAGTTACTGGATTTCTAAATTAATGAGTAATGTATTAAATCAAATCATAGCGATTGCCATGAAATATCAGTTTCAGCTGTGTACAGTGGGGTGCATCTCGTCTTGGACGTAAACTTCTCCCCATTTGTCCTACAGTATATCAACAGGGAAGAAACAGGGAACAGTGATATTCACCCTGTGCCCCAAAGTAAGCACAAATTTATATCTATGTCCTGTGTTCACAAGTACTAGTACAGAATTGAACAGGAGGCTACAGCCCCTCCCATACCACCACAGAGCTCCGTGATCAGCTCAGTTACTCAAGCACTCAAAACCAAAGCAACTGTCTTCAAGTTTCTAAAAAATTCTCTCTATATATATCCTAATATATGTAATTTACATAATGGCTAAGTTAATATTTTGTATTTTTATATATATTAAAATGCTCTTACCTAGCTTTACCTTTTTACCTTACCTAGTAACCCTTGTTGTGCTTCATACATTCTCCTGTTTTATATATGAGAGTAACTGCAGTAGCTCACAGCATCTGGTACAAATTTAGTCTGCCACACTGATGGTGTTTAATTTATTATTCATTTTCAGTGCCTTTCATAGCAGGAAAAAACCCCAAAACACTCCACCAGCCACAAATAAACCCTGTCAAAAGTCCCCTGTCAAGCAGATTGCTTCTCAGGAAAGAATTTGTGGTCCGAATACAGAAGGAAATTTGAATGCCCTGAAGTTTCTAGCCCAAGAAGAACAGAGAGATAATGAACGCCAAGTGAATTGCGTGAGTGTGCAAAGGAGAGCCTGATCCAGATTTAATGGAGTAAAAAATGGTTTTGTGATTGTCTAAACGAGATGTTAAATTCTGGATTGGATCCAGAACTAAGTGGTGAGAGAAATGTTGTATTTACTTCTTATGTAGGTCTTAAATCATTAATTTTCAATAGATAGCATACATGCATTAGATGATCCTAGATAATCATCAGTTCTAGATCAATGCAGTTAGATGCTTTTGGGAAGGACAAAGCTGAACTAATATTTTCTGAAATGTATCTGAATGTTTGGTAATTTGGCTTTGTTTCACCAGTGATGAAATCTCTGTTGGCTCCCCCATTAGCTAGATAATCATCAGTTCTAGATCAATGCAGTTAGATGCTTTTGGGAAGGACAAAGCTGAACTAATATTTTCTGAAATGTATCTGAATGTTTGGTAATTTGGCTTTGTTTCACCAGTGTTTTTTTTTTTTTTTTTTTTTATTTTTAGCACCTAACCTTCTCCATCTGTCACACGTAGCTGTTTTATCTATGTTATTTTCAGTTTCTAACATGTCTCATCATTGGTTTAAACTACTCATAAAAACGTATCTTGTGTATATACATGTACAACAGCGTATGACAGAGACGATGTGCATTATGATGCTGTATCGGTGACCTCACTGCAGTTGTGTGATGAACATCCACATAAGCAGACTGTGATACGACCTTGCATAG
>NW_010388942.1:68020-74356 GCF_000710305.1 Buceros rhinoceros silvestris | reverse complement strand
CCCCCCCAACCCCAACCACCTCCCTCTCTCTTCCAATGTTAGCCCAGGAATGACTTTTCCCACATTTTTTCCGGGTTACTGCTGGGGTTGTATCTTTTTAGTTCGTGTAGAAATGTTGCCTGCCTTAAAAACTACTGGAAAGAGGGAGGCCTTTTTGGAGATGCTGGCATAACTTTACCTATAGCATAGCAGTGTAAACCATCTGTTTCCAATAAGGTGATTATTATCTTTTCTTGTCAAACTTATCACTACAAAAATATTTCTCTCTCTCCTTCAATGTCTGTAACATACAGGAGTGCAGTTACAGCCGTGGTGAGAATGAGCTTCCTGAAGGATAGTTTTCCCTTTTGATACTATGCAGTTGATATATCAAATTATGCATATTTCATTGCCAGAGGCAAAAAGCTATATTCCTTTTTACAGGTTCCGTATCTTTAGTCTGTGAATATTTGTTTTTCTCTTTTACAATTTAACGCAATTCTGTCTGTTGTCTTTTTCACGTGTAATAGATTCATGACAACAAGTAGATGTCAGGAGGCTGTAAGCTTTGAAGGATTTTGCTTTAGAGTTTGAATAAGGCCCAGGTGAATAGAAGTAGAGAATTAATCCATATGGTGTTACCAATTCGGTGCTGAAGGCATGTGAAAAGTCTTGTAGGAGGTCTAGGAGTATAAAATGAATTTGTTTTATTACATATATCTAGTCTACGTTGCAACATTACTGACAGTCTGAACTCTCGTGAATTTTTGACAAGAGCCAGGCAGTGGAGCACTCTACTAAGGAGCTGTGCATCGCCACGTTAGCAGTTCGCTGTTTTCTGTAAGGCAGAAGTCACATTATACTTGAAGGCAGTTAGAAAGCTGCTCTTGAATGCTGGTCAGGTATTCACCAGGTATTTGGAAGGTCTGGGTGCAGCACACGTGCATGACAGTTCTGCCCGGCGTGAGATACAGAGCTTGCTCTCACTGCACTTGCGATACTGTCTGGCTTCTTGTTCACATCTTGCCTTTGTGCAGATCAATCATGTGGTTTGTGCCCTGTGGATCCACTATGGGACACCCCTCCCTGAAGGTGCTTTGTCTGCTTTAAATAAGAACTGGTGTGCATATTTGATGACTGAAATAGTCTATCACTCCCATTTCCTGTAGTGCGTTTTATCTTAGAAACATTATTTGATTTTAACAACCCTTTAACGAATTTGATTCCAGGTATGAGCCTACTAACCTGATAGGATTAGTGATATTTTAGAAATAGAGTAGTGACAGCATATTTGGCCTTATTTGCACAAAAGATTGTTGGGAGTAGCTGTATGAGGTTACATTAGCGCAGACCGCTGGTGAAGGAGTTAGTGAGGGAGGACACTGACAATACTATGTTTTTTCACTAGCATGAATAAATTTAGCAATAGGACCCTGTGTTCTGGAAGTTATCACAGACCTCTAGTGCACTTTGTTGATAGATGCTAGCTATTTCTAATCCTCTGGGAACTTTTTTAGAACAGTGATAGATACCTATGTAAAAAACAAGCTGACTGAGGGACTGAAAATCAACATCTTTAGCTGGCATAAGCTGGAGAAGATCCAGTCTACTGACAGCTACTGATTTTTCAGAGCTGTGACTCTTTGAATCAGCTGAGATGCAACACCGTATTTCTAGCCATTTTCTTCAAGTGTAAGAAATACAACTCAGTATCTTTGGCGATGTTCTTGACGATTGCAGTATTCTGAAGGAGCTAAAAGGTGTTTGTTGAAAAGCTATGCTAAGTCTGAAGTATAACATCCCTAATTAGCAACTGAATTTCTGTAGGTGGGTAGAAAAAAAACCATGTTAATTTGCATATAGATGTTCCGGTCATTCTTTACAGATAAATGTGAGCAGTGACTCGGGCAATAAAGCCACATCTTAAAGGACTTGAACATAAATGTTTTAGAGGCTTTGAAGAACCAATATGATAATCTCAATTCTGTCTTTTTGATCTTACCAAGCATCGGGCTTTACTGTTCTTACCAAGAGCGTGTTCCAATGAACATGGATTTCTATTTCTAAACTGATGGCAAAAAATCTGGCAAATGTTTGACTATTCCTAAACTGTTGAGCAGCAATGATTATTTTCTAACAGGGTGATGTGTAGTGGATTACTTCTTGCTATGGAGTTAATGATGCTTACAAATTTTATTGAGCAGTTCTTGAATGGGAAGTTGTAATGTTTAAGGTGTCTTCTTGATTAACACTCAAAGATATGTAAGGTGGTGAAGTCAAGATTGTTTTTTTTTTCTTGGAGAAAGTGTTTCAGGGAAGAAATTTTGGGTTTGGAGGAAGGAGATGAAGTGGAAGGGTTTTGTGATTCAGAAAATGAAATTATGTAGGAACATAATCAGATAGGAAAGGAAGGTGCTCTTTGAGGAAAAGACCCTGAAAGGCCCAGGTGAACTTGTGATAGGCTAGGGTTTGTCTGAACCAAGCAAAACATTATTTGAACTTTGCCAGAGTCACTTGAAAAATACTAAAAAGAGCTGGTGAATGGACTTGTATCATGCTTGTATGCCAAGCTGCTTCTTCAATCACAGAATACTGTTTAAATGCAAACCTGCGATCATTCCCTGTTCAAGTAGAGCCCACAGGGCCCTAAAGAGGACCTTTAGGTCCTTTATGAAAAGTCCTAAACTATAAGGTTGAGGGTGTGACAGATGCGTGAAAGATAGTGTGTGAAAGATGTGATACATGAAATGCATGTACCAGAAATAGCCACTTGTAGCGATCTACTGCACTAGAGGGAAAAAACCTCCGTTGAAAGCTGTCTATAAGGAGCTGAAGGGATGTGATGCATCATGAAATTTCAGTGCCAAACGTAACACAAGAACTCTGTACATGGGATTAAAGTTCACTGACGTTAATGGGTGTCTCTGGATTGATGCCAGTGACTCTGTCCCCAGAGGCTTGTAATTTAATGAAGACCGAGTAATAACAAAAAAAAAGAGGCAGCAGTCCTTTTTTTTTTTTTTTTCAGCTGGTTATGCACTGCTATTGTGTAATTTTGGAGACAGGTAAACACGGACACCTGTTTTCACTATCAGACTGAGCTGAAGGTGATGTGCAGAATTCCTGGCTTCCAGCTGGTGATTTCCACTTCAAAGACCAAAATGGGTTTGGTCCCGTAAGAGCCCAGTTGTAAATCAGAGTTCCCTGTGTTGTATATACAAATTTCAGTGCAATGTAAGACTGGTTGCGTATACCAGCAATGGGGCACAGTCACCCTAGAGTGCCCACATACCCTGAATTGTTCCCTAAAAGTTACCTTAAATCTAATATCTAAGTTGCATCCCTTAGGCATGGATGCTTCTCTCAACCCTGCACAGATTTTCATTCCTTCACAAAAGGGAATATAAACAGCATTTCTGTGTTTTATGCATTTGCATCCACCTGGCTGCAGCTTAACTCTGCTGTGGGAGTTAACTGGAGCAAAAAGATGTCTGTATTCATAGAGCTTTACTTTGGAAAAATAATGTTCCTGTAACTTGGAAGCTGCCTTCTTGGACTTCTAAAAGGCTCATATCAAAGAAACAATAGTAAGATAAAATTAAAAAGATCTGAAAAATGGTAAAGTAGTTTTGAAAGGAGGAACTAAGGAAAATAAAAAGTAGATTTCAAGTTCAAAGCAAGCAGTAGCTGGAGGTGATGACGGCTGGTTTGTTTTAAAGTGCACATCCCTACTTGAATTTTAATTCATTCAAGACCTTTTTAGTAAGGACTATGCCTGACAAAAGTTCATAATGCTTCATCCCTGAAGTATGGAAGGATATCCATCGAATAAGAACAGGACAGCCTGCAGGAAAGCCTTTAATTTCCTCTGTCCCAGAAACCATGATCCCACAGGAGAGCAAAGTAATGGCTGGTATGTATCTTCTTAAAAAACATTTATCAACATTATGCATCTAAATGACAGGGTTGACAGGATTTCTTCTTTGCTGACCTTTTTTTTTTTGACATTCATTGTTTTATTTTTTATGCTTTTTTTTTTTAGTATTGTGGTCCAAGAATTGGGACAGTAGCAAAGCCAAGTTAAAAACAAAATTGAAATAAAAATGTGTAACTTTATTCAAATGCATAATGCAATAACAGAGAGCCTCCAGATAGGCAAAGTTACCTCTAATTTGTCTTTTACTCTGGATTTTTCTTACAATGCCTTATTAACATTAACAAGGTTAACGTTACCACTTCCCACTGATGCTAAAGGCAAAATAAGAATCTGGGTTTTGTTAAAATGTCCTTCTTAAATGTAATGACGTTCTGCAAAGCTCTGAGAATGGAGTAGGATTTCTTCTTTGCTGACCTTTTTTTTTTTGACATTCATTGTTTTATTTTTTATGCTTTTTTTTTTTTAGTATTGTGGTCCAAGAATTGGGACAGTAGCAAAGCCAAGTTAAAAACAAAATTGAAATAAAAATGTGTAACTTTATTCAAATGCATAATGCAATAACAGAGAGCCTCCAGATAGGCAAAGTTACCTCTAATTTGTCTTTTACTCTGGATTTTTCTTACAATGCCTTATTAACATTAACAAGGTTAACGTTACCACTTCCCACTGATGCTAAAGGCAAAATAAGAATCTGGGTTTTGTTAAAATGTCCTTCTTAAATGTAATGACGTTCTGCAAAGCTCTGAGAATGGAGTAAGATATATTCTTCCCCTCACCTAGCTCTATTCTTCTAGTAGGTATTAAAGGACACTGGCCTGCAAATGTGACAGTCTACTTGAAGACATCCTGGAAGCTGCAGTATACAACCACCAGCGTGTGCTAGAGGGGAGGCTGCTTAATAATATATCCGGGTTTTCCCTAGGCAGCTTGGATGAATTGAGGCAGCCTTGCAAGAGGTTTCATGACTCAGTAACGATCAAAAGGGTAGAACTGGGTCAGGTTAATGAAAACATTTTTCCCTGGCTTGACTTGGATGTTTCTTTGCAAGGCTTTTTTTGGTATAAAGTTTTCTCTAGGAAGCCCCAATGTTTTCTTGACTGAAATAGGTAATTTCAGGCATCCTGAAAATGAAAGGTTTTCAGGTAGATGTATCTAATAAAAGCACCTTCCTTGGTATTTCAGTAATTCAGTGCTTTGCAACAACAGCAACAACAACAAAGTAGAAAAACTCCTGACCAGTGCTAAGTCTCTTGCTTTTGTATTCAATCTCAAGGTTTTTCTCATTCCGAACCTTTATTGAAATGAACTGAGCTCTTCTCACTCATTTCTTACTGACGGTTAATTTAGTGCTCTGAAAGAAAGAAACTCCTTACTGCACCTATATCTGAAAGTAATAAATAAGCTGAACTTGTGTAGAAGTTGAACTCCTTTGGACATGAGACACACCTAAATCTGTCTCTTCCTCATGCTCATGTGCGTGATTGACTTTAAGATTACATTTAAAACTAGGCTGCTCCTTTATAACCTTCATCCCTGATGCTGTGCAGAAAGCTGCTTTGATGCCCTGAGGGCTGCCAAAGCCTGTTCCATGTCATCTTGAAACCAGAACTTGCTGACAGAGCTGTCTGAAGTGTGGTAAAGGTAGTGGTAGCAGAAAAGAAACAGAGGCTTTGTTCCTCAAATTTTTGCAGGCTTCCTTGCTTACCATTTTTCTTTTTTAATTTCTCAGAGGCCCAGAGTTTCAGCAAATGAATAGCTTTGCTGTGCAGACAGCATATTACAAGTATAGCTTTCCAGCAATACCTTCCTACTCCACCCAAGCACTGGGTGGTTTTTGCTCCAGTTTGGAATGCTGAGCCTGCTGCAATGCAAGGATTTTTAATTATGGAATTGAATTTTCTTACTAGTTCCAAATCTTTATTTTTAGTTGAAAAAGAGGGTGATATTAGCCAGCAAGGATGCACTTAAGGGATTACATGAGTCCACTTTGCAAACCGCAATGTACAAAAGCTTTGTGGAGAAGGCAAAGTGTAATCATAGGTTCTATTGAACTTTGATGGGTACAGCTTCAAAGAATAAGGATGTTTGGACAGCGGCAAGTGTGTGTCTCTTAGATGTAATCAGAAAAGACATCCATACATGTTTTGTCTGGCTTCAAAGGAGCTAAATCCTACAAAACAAGGAAGGCAAACCAGTTGTTTTACAGTGCATTATTATTTTATCAGTTAGACCTTGATTATTAAAGCATATGTGAAACTAGAACAGTGAAACTTGTAAGAGTTTGGCTGGATGGGTGTAGAGAAGAGAAGATCAGGCTGCAGTTAGGGGCTATCTATTTAATGAATTTTTCCTTTGGCATTGAATTGATTAAATCCAATTGCTTTCTACAAAGAGATAATTGGCTTAGTGCACAAAGGAAG
>NW_010388942.1:23527-67890 GCF_000710305.1 Buceros rhinoceros silvestris | reverse complement strand
GGATGCTGTTTACTTTTAGCTTAGCAAGGGTGTTGGTGCCGTCTCCCATGGTTTCCACAGGCAAATTGGGAAAGTATTCGGTTCCATATTCAGTATGACGCTCAATGAAAACCTGGTGGGTCTGTCAAGTAAAAAGAGAAATGGGTGACAGTTCAAAGTCCAGCTGGTGGCTGGATAATGGCAGCATTCCTCAAGGATCAGTGCTGGGACCATCAAGAAACGGTTATTTCAGAAGCTGGCTGACACAATATGATCTTAACCTGCATGGCTTTTTGCTTGGGCAGTTGTCTTCTGGCTGGCTGCACAACCGAGATAGTTTCTTGTGAATTGCTGATAGATTTACTCGAGGAATCCAGAAGTACTGTAGTGGAAACCATGTCTTGCTGATACTGGCACAGCAAGCAGCTGAGAGAATTTTCTTCGCAGCCAAAATGCATTACTTTTTACTGATGCACAGCAGACCAAGACTGGATTTTGGAGAGACCAAAATCAAACATTCATGGATTCCAGAACAGTGAGCCAAAGCAGACAGTAGACAGGAGAAGGATATGACATTTTCATTGTAATCTTGCAGTTTTAGTTTTAGGTTTAAATGCATTAGGCACAGTTCCTTATGTTCTGATAAGATTTGCTTTAATTTGCAGTAGGAGCAGGTTGGGAAGAATTCCCACCATCATGGTTTGTTGCTTCCAGAATGAACCCTCTTACATTTTGGGAAATGTGCTAATTGCAGATTTAATTCTGCTTTAATTTTAAAGACAATACCTGTATTGCCAAACTTGTGAGTGTTCATGGTGTTGAGCCCTGCCCCTGTTCTGCCTCCACTGATTGAAACGCTCCTGCTTCATGTTCTCTTTGTAATCTCTCTGCCAAAAGAATCTGCTGTTCCTGTGGGACCAGCCTGTCTTCATGCAAATGAAAGTTATTCCACTTAAAAATGTCACCCCAGAGTCAAGAACATGCTCCAGCACTTTGCTTAGAAAAACAAATGATTTCTGTTGCCTCAAGCCTCTTTTGAAATAATAAAACACAATAATTTGCCATGATAAACACTATTTTTAGGCTTTTTCTGCCCTGAGTCAAGAAGAAACCTGTGGTTCAGGTGGCTGTAGCTGAACTGAGGTCACTGTAGCTACCTTGCACGACGAAGTCCAAGCAGTGCATTTGTAGGGCATTTGTAGCATCCTGCTACAGACTTCAGCTTTTGACTGGTTTGCTCCAACTGTTGAAATCTGCCACAAGGTTTTCTCAGGCCCTGAATGCCTCCCCATTAACAATCTTTGCGCAGCCTACACTTTTGGAAGCAATTTCCTTTCCTGCTGTATGTTGGAGGCTTCGTTGCTGTCACCTAAGGGTGTTTGTATAAGCACTGCTGGCAGATGTGGCTCTTCAAACTCCCTCCTTCGCTCTACTCTCCTACAGGCACCAAGCAACGTGTTCAGCCATCCCACTTGTCAACCAAGATAAAACCAGAGAAAAAGTAAAAACATGTTTACATTTAACCTTATTCATGGGATAACTCTAGCGAATTAGTTTAACCAAGTGCTTTTGAAGTACACAAGACTGTGGAGTAACCAACAGGAACGGAGCAGCCTGACCAATCTTCCAGCAAAGTGTTGCTGGTGCTGTGCAGTTCCCTGCCCCGCTGTCCGCAACATCAGACGGGGTGTTTAGAAGGGTTAAGTCTTGTTCCGTAACTTGAGAATAGTGAGGCTAGTATGCAGATATAACATCATCAGATGCTCTTAGGGAACTGAACAGTATAATAAACACTGGGACCAGCTCTGGGACCAGCAAGAGAAGTGCTTTCTACTGGAAGGGATCCCAGTATATTCTGCCTTTGTTTCCAGCATATGTTGAATCTTGTAATAAAAACATTGCTCTTGATTGTTCTCTGTTGGAAATTATCTGTAAAAGGGCAAATAATCCCATTTGCACTGATGGAGACATAAATGACCTGTGAGTTGGGGAAATACAGACTACCTACCCAAATGTAGGATAGTGTTATTTCCATCCAGTTAAGGAAACAGTGGAGAAGCAGCTGTATACATCGGCTGTTAATTTAAGATTCATTCAGAGGAGTCTAATGGTATTCTAAGCATAGTTTTTTCTTTTCAGTTTCCCCCATTCAACCAAATCTGGAATCACAGTGCTGAGTGGAAAACAGTTATTTATTTTGGCACAATTTGCTGGAAGAGGCAAAACCTGGTTTCCAGATACCACTCAGAGAGCCCTTTACCTGGGAGAGCTCCTGAGCTAGGGTATATTGTTCTGCCTTTGGACTGTTGTTTAGAGCTTGGAGGGTGGATTTCCTTGGCTGATGAGTCTGAGAGTGTGAACTCCCTCCCCTTAGTGCCAGTCAGAAGTGACTGGCCAGCTGCAAAGTCTGTGTCTTTGGTAAGGCTTTGGTTAACTGCTATAGCAATTTCAAGAGTTAATTAAGGCCCTGCATGGAAGCTGACTTGCACCTTAATACTTAGCAGTGTTTATTCATTCTTAACATTGTTTGTGGACTCTGCAGGAAAAACAGTTGAGTCTGTAATTTTCCAGTCCCAAAATACATGTTTTAAAACTGTCTACATCATTTAGGAGAACACCCTGGGACTTTTATTTCTGAAACAAGGCACAAAAGGTTGCAGCTCCTCATCTAGAGGGTTGGTCCCCTCAATCATATTTGAATGATCTTAATTCCAAACGAAATTTCAATCTGTGGAATGTTTTTAAAAACATTTATTGTCAACATTGCAAATGATCCTCTAGGATTTTTTTAAGCAGAAATTCTGCAGGATGGAGTAAAAAAACCCACCTCTTTTCCTAAGAAATAGTTGTGATGAAACCTACAGTTTGTCTAGAGATTTCATAAAAACCACTGGATCTCTGTAATCTTATATTTCCTTATGCTTTTCACAAACTAGCATTAGGATGACAAAGAGAGGATGAGAAGCTCCCTGCACAAGCTGTTGTGTTTACAATCCTTTTTCACTAAATAACCATACCTCTTCTGTTCCAGGCTTTTTATGTGAAGCAGTGTAAAAGCATTGGTGTTTGGTTACAGTATGAATCAAGAAGTCCCTCTTGGCAGAGGAAAGCATAAAATTGGCAGATGGGGCTTTCATCATCTTTTCTGCCTTTGTTAGACCATGTTTTCTACTGCCATAGGCCTATCAGCCTTTAGGCTCCTTTAATCATCACATTAGTGGGACTTGTAAAAATGCAGTGAAATGGAGCTGCTTTGCTGTCAGATCCTTTTCTTTCCCTTACCATTTCATCTATGAACCAAAGTTGTTCCTACGTATCTGCAAATTTTGCTCAGGCCATTTTTTTCCCCAAGCAGGGCATTGAGAGAGATATTCCCTTCAATTGTAAACCTACCATCTCTTCAGCTGAGGTAATGGTGTGGGGCTGCTTTCATATTAGGTTATCTATAAGAAGAGATGGGGAACAAGAAAGTATACTTTTGTGGCTTTGGGGATGTTTCTGCAAGGAAAAATAAGACCTTTGTATGACAGCTTCAGGAAGCCTCCCTGTTTGTATGTGTGGAGTAGTCTTTCTTTTCTTTCCCTTGTTATTTTCTCCCTTCTGCCTGCCTTCCTCTTTTCCGTCCTTTTTTCCTTTCCTGCCTGGTTCCATGCCCAGGCCTTTCTTTCCTTGTTTGCATGCAAGGTGCAAACCAGAATTCAATGAAAGCAACTGGAGTACGATAATGAGCAGTAACTTTACATAGCAAACCGAGCAGGAGTGACTTCCCAGGTGTTGCTTTCAAAATGGTGTATATCCATGGTGCGAGATTGAAATGGTTTGATACGCTGTCTTTTACTGCACTTGTCCTGCTATTGGCTTGTTGAGGAGTGGCATTAACCTTGAGAGAACTTTACTTGAAAAGAAAACAAGTTCAGCATTAAGTGCCCCAAACAGGGTTTGCCTGTGCTGTGCAGGAACTTCTATGACACTCGCTGGTGATGGCAGATGGGCTTTGACGGCCATCTAGTGGCTGGGATGGGGTCCCCCCCCGGTAATTAGTACAGTTTCAGTGTTGTTACAAAACTGGGTGTGGGTATGTCGGTGCATGATGTGATTTTTGCTTTCAAACCATTGATGCGTAATCTCCGAGTATGGTGATTTAGTGTGTCAGCTATAACTGACTGACATCTGATCAAATAGTTCTGTAAAGCAGAACTGATACTCCAAAGGATCAACATATAGCAGAAAAATAATTGCATTGTACTTGCTGGGCTTTTTATTGAAATCCTCTTTCACAAAGGTCATTTGTACAAGCTCGCTCACTCCTGAACGAATCCTTAGATATACCATAGGGTATTTCTTCTACCTATTGTATTTTGCAGGCTGCTTTGAAACTCATCTTCACTGACTTCAAAGGATTCACAACCCTGTAGATTCTCTAGTTGGATCCAATAGCAATTAGAGTTGTGCTTTTTGTTGGTAAGAAAGGAATCTGTTAATGGAGTAGCAGATTCTCTTGCCACGTTAATAATTCCTAAAGCTGCTTCTCAAGCCATTCAGCACTTCGTTACAGCCACAGATGTAGAAAGAACATGTGACATAAAGACTGGGTGAATTGATCTCTGAAATTAAAAAAACTCACAGATTTCCAAGCCAGGAAGGAGGTGGTGGAACGATTTCCTTTGCTCCATTCCCGGTCTGGGTGCAGATGGGTGACATGCCTGCAGTTCAGGCCTGAGAGTAAAACGTCACAGTGCACTGGTGGGATGAGCTGGCGTTGAAATAGCTGCTCTTTCCAGGTTACTCTCTTCAGCGTAATGCAGTGACAGCAGAAAGGAAAACCAGAAGCACTGAATGTAATTAAAAAATCATTAAATTGAAAATGTGTTTTCTGGCAGTATTGTGGGGTGTTGTTTTTTACCTTTAGAATCAGAATGTCGGCGATTTGATAGGAAAATAGACTTCTTAGTACATTTCCAGAAGTTGGTGTGTGCTTTTTTCCCCTTGCCTTTGCCACTTTCTCAGCCTCTGAGAGGAACTCGGGTAGAAGCTAGTCACCATCTGGCTCAGTGCTGGTTTGCCAAAGCAGTTGCTATGTGGTTTATTTGAAGTCATGACAGAATGCTGACTTTGGGCTCCATAACTTAGAAATTTCATTTATGCAAACTGCTGCTCTCCTGAACAGCACAACGAGTTCTGCGGGCGAATCATTAAGGAAGACATAGACCATATGCCAGACATCTGGGGGGAAAGGCTAAATATGTCAGACAGTGCGTTATGTCATGCACATGAGGGAGAAGCAAGAAGAGCGCGTTCCAAAACGCGATCTGGAAAATTATTCTCACAGTGTCATAAACGGACTGTACAGCACACTTGGTCGATGTCTTTACTTCACACTGAAAACATTTCCTCCCGAGCTTCTGCAGCACCCCTTCGAGTCATTTTGTCAGCTGGTGTGATAAAGTGATTGAAAAGAGGAGCTGACCTGGTATAAATTTGGATTTGGGTTTCTGTTAGAAAGCTGCAGAAGTTATTGGTGGCAGGCAACGGTTAACGACACATCTGCTCCATTTCTCCCAGCTTTGACATTGATGGAGTAACTGGACTTGAGCTATGGCATGAAGCTGAAATTCCAAATCTGTTCATATTTATTACTTTGTGATTCTCTATTTACATCTGGATTAAATTAGGACAGAAATGCATAGGCCTTGTGCTTAGAACTGTTGATTTTTACACTAATTACAAGTTGTCTTAAAAAATAATGGTTGTGGGATGTACCCTAAATTTGTGTGTGTGTGTGTATACATATATATAAAATTTCCCCTATTCCCCGTATCAGTTAGAAACTAGGGCTGTTTGGAAATTTTCAGATAATGGTTTTAACTGGATTCTCTAGTTTCAAAGACATTTTTGGTAGGAAGGTTTCTGTGGTCAGATGGAGCTCCCACCCAGGTAAGATTATTCTTCTCTGGAGCATTCCAGGGGTCAGGAGCATCAGTTGGACTGTGTGTGACAGTTTGGCTGTGTATGACTCACAGGAGAGCATCTTGGCACTGGGGTTCTTGGTTTGCAGTTCTGTGACCTGTTGTCTAGGGACAGCCTGGGGACAGTTCGTTGCTTTTGTGGGCCACTTTACTTGATTTTTTCAATTCTTTATCAGACATACTTTATTTTCAGGGGGAGATACAGAGATATACTCACCTCATGATTAAAAAAAATAATCCAGGTATTTGCCTGCAGAGTAGGAAGGGAGCAAAGGAATAATCTGAAGTATTGATAAAATAGTGCCTAAACAGATGCTTTTGTCCCCATAAATGCTGTCATCAGTTAAATGGGGAAGCTTCTAAAATTTCTGAGTTATAAATTCAACCCAGAGAAGTTGTTTCACCTTGATGAAAGTAGATTAGTTGGAGAGGAGAGAGAAAAACCTGTATTGAATGGATTTCTAAATAATTAGAAATTAATTTTAAATTGGAATTCAAGGAAAAGAAAGAAAAGGAATAGTATTAAGGAAGAAAGTAAACTTTCCGTAAGTGGAATGGATTAGGTTGGAAATGACATGGGCAACTTCAGTAAAATAGTGACCTCCATGCCATTGTGTGAATACGTAGATAGATGTGGGGCACATGCATATAGTCAGTCAATGCTGTCTGTATATAAACGGCCATATAGGATAGTCTTCCATGTATGGTTAAAATATTTAAGAGGTATTTTGTGCAGTTAATATATATCCATAGCAATAATGTGTGTGCTGGGGTCATCATGTAGGGCCCTGACCAGCTGGATTATAAAAACTGAGCAAAATAAGCAGGTTGAGGAACCTCCCTTCACTCAGCTGGAGACACTGCTGCAGTGAAGACTACTATTGCCACTGGGCAGTGACTAACTGTCCTGTTTGGAAGATTGGATTCTCCATGTTGGTACTCCCGTAGGCCACGAACCCAGTCAATGAGGTTTTTTTCTGTTCAACAACACTGTCATGTCAGTTCAATGCCTTTGTGAGCCTGGCCGTGTCAGCTACGTGTAGCAGGGAGCAGGCAGTGTATGCTGTTCCACACGAAGTCTCACAGGTTCTTCTCCCCAGTCAGACGTCTCTAATGCCCTGTGCACAACAAAGAACAGGCACATGGCAGGAGTTAGAACCCCCTGGGCAGAATGACATCCAGACACTCATGAGGCAATGTTAATTTGATACAGTGGTGGGCTTGTGCACTCCACGATGACTCTGTTTTACCTCTTTCTGATCAAGAGATCACATGGTGAAATAAGGAAGACATTTAAGATGACTGATATTTAAAAGTTCTTAATGTTAACTTCAGCTATGCTTCTTTGTGTATGTGATGTTGCTCCATATCTCCAGATGTACTTTTTCGTTGTCCAGACCTACTCCTCTCCTCCTTTGATTTCACAGTTGGAAAACGTGTTGCATATTCTCTCTCCTATCCCAGGAGATGATGCTGAAGAAATAGCCTGCACTCAGAATGGCCAGATGTACCTGAACAGGGATATTTGGAAGCCCTCCCCATGCCAAATTTGTGTCTGTGACAACGGAGCTATTCTTTGTGATGAAATCCAGTGTCAAGATGTGCTGGAGTGTGAGAACCCGCAGGTGCCACCAGGAGAATGCTGTCCTGTGTGTCCCCATAGAACACGTGATTTTGACACTACTGTTGGTAAGAATGCTTTCCTGTTTCCTTTTTTGAAAGGAGAGGCAGCCCAAAGAACTAGGAACCTCATGATACTGAGATTTCTAATGGTATTTCCATGGTGAAAGTTTAAATCTGAAAATAGGAGATACTTGGCAGTTACTGCTCATCTTGGATTGCACCTGAGCTGGCTCTGGAAACCGTTTTCTTCTGGCTATGAATCTGATGTAAGGCCAAACGGCTTTAGAGAAGGTTGATCTGAATTCCATCTTGATGTTTCAAGGAGGTTGAAGTCTGTCTTCTCTTTGTGGTTCGTCTGGAACTGCAAGATAAATATATATAATAAACATATTAAGATAAATATGTGTTTATTATATGAATATAGATATCAGTGCATACTTTAATACAGTGCTCAATTTGAGGCCCCTCCAATAGATGAATAAATGTCAATATTATATGTGAACAGTATAAAGTGGAAACATGGACACGTGATCCTGTTGTGGGATGTCAGAGGAAAAAAAAAAGCCTGAAGTGTTACAAACTCCCTGTTTGAGCACTTTCTGTGATATACATTAAAGATTATGTCTTTTCCAGTTCATCGCTTCTTCCTGGAGAGACTTGGGTGAAGCAATCACCCCTCAATTTTCCTGAAAGAAAATATCTTAACATGCAATTAATGCTCATTAGTGCTGTGTATGGAGTTACTTGAACTGCATTCTGTATATAATAATGAAAGCATTTCTTCAGGAGGTATAGTTGCTGTTGATTATCTTAATATAGAGCAAAGTAGTGATAAAGAGCATGCAGCAGAGACTGGTGTAATTGAGCAGTGGAGGAAGATGTGGCAAGCATTAATAAATACACGGTGCATCCTGCTGTGTTTTGGGAGGCACTGGGCCAACACCGACAAGGTACGCCTAGCAAATACAAAAGCAGTGTGGATGCATTCCAGAACTCCTATACTGTTATTCAAGGTCCTAATAAAATATTCGTCTGAAGGATTTTTGTGTCTATGAGTGTGGCTCTATGGCACTGAACGCAGGCACATGATATTGCAGGTGCTTTTCAAACAAGGAAAGGTCAAAAATCTCTCAGTCAGTTCCGCCTTTTGAAAAAGACTAGGTAATGTGTCGTGGAACCATCAACATTGCTTGTATTAAAGTCAGTAATAAAGCTTCCTTTGACTTCATTGTCAATCATTAGGCCAGCTTCTGACACTTCCCCACAAGACATTCTGCTTTTCTAAAGTGCTTTTCCTTATCCTGTGCAATGATGAGAACGGCTGAGAATCAGGAGGCACCATCGCAAACTGTTCTGATTCCTCACTCCTGAACAAGGGAGTCTGTGTGTCCCTGGGAACTTCCCCAGCTCCCTCCCTTCCCTAGGCAATACACCATCTTCTTCTCTGCATCCAGGATGGGGGATGGCTCTAGCTGGAACAGCTTCTCTCAACTCTTACCATGTTCCGTTTCTCAGAGCAAAAACATTAATTTTCCCTCTTTTCTTCTTTTGCCCTTTTTAATAGGTAGAGGAAGAAAGGTAAGATTTCCTTTACTCTTTTTTTTAATGTGTTGCAACTGTTAAAAGAATCTCTTGCACCTCCTCGGAGCACTCCACATAAGTTAAAAAAAAAAACAAAACCAAAAAACCCAAAACAAAAACCCAAAAAAACCCCAAAACCGCAGAGGATCCCCTTGCTGAAGATCCCTGCTGTCTATGTCAGATGAATATTCCAGTTTGAGTGGTTTGGTTGTTCCATCTCTAGCAGTGCCACTAAATGGCACTAAGAGGTCATTGGAAGCCAAACTACTAGAACTTGGAGGTTTTTTTCTGCAGAGGCTTAGCTCCCCAGTGTGCAGGAGGTTAGTGCTGGGGCAGCGTGTTCTTGCACAGAGCCATGGTTCTGTGGGCAGCATCTCTTGTAGTATGCAATTTTCTGTTCTTACAATAGAAATTCAAATACATTCTGACAAATAAGTGGCTACAAGAAATAATTTACATGATTTCGAGGTGATCAAGTATAAACACTCACCAAAACCAAGTCACTCTATGCAGAGGTAGTTTATGAGAATAAATGGACTGTAACCAGCTTATTATTACTTGATAAACAAGGCAGAAAATTTGTTATATTTACAAAGTCCTCTTTTTTTCATAAAAATATTTATTACCACCAGTAGGTCTAAAACCACTTATTTTATGTAATATAGAATCACTGTCAACACATTCAGCTGAAAGAAAAGTCAATTGGCAAATGCTGTGTCCTTCTCTCCAAAGCTGTGTGATACCGTTTTGTATTCTGTCCCTGCTCTGCAGATGGACATGCGGGGGTTTTATATCCATAGATTTAATGATATGAATTTTAATTTAAGACATCAGAATGCTGCTCTGGGCTCAGCTTTCCATATGAATCAAATCATCCAGTAACAGTACTGGATATAGTACTGAAACATCATGGTCGGTTTTTTAGATTGACTTTTCTTTCAGTCAATGTGTTACACAGTTAGAGAAAGTCTGTTAATTTATGGCCTTCATTTCATCAGTGTCCGTAGTCATTAGAAATAGTATGGACTAGCTATCACCGGCGCTTCCATTTAGTCTCAGTTGTATCTTTAGAGAAGACCTTGCATTTGTCACAGTCACACGGATTGGTATTGGTGAACCTGATACTGTCAATGGTACTTTCACTTGTTTTCTGGCATCTGATCTTTTTGTATCTTTTTCCTACAGGGGCAAAAAGGAGAACCTGGAATAGTGCCACCTGTAAGTCCTTTTTTAAATTCTTTATTTATCAGCACATCCTAGAAGTGTAAGCTTTAGTGCTTTGAAGCAGAACTGCAGTAATTAAGGCAATACAAGAAGAATGCACAGCCTACAAATGAAAGGGATGGAATTAATCACACTATTTCACATACATAACATTAGAAATTCCTGTCAATTGCATTTTGGAAAAAAAATCTTAGTGGGTTAAATCTGTCATAATCTTTACAGTTAGAATTTCATGGAGGTGTAATGGTATATTAGTATTTGGAAAATGTAGAGACACCGGAGAAGACCAATGAAATAAATTGTCACTTTCTATTCTTATTATCCCTTCTAGCATGAAGACAAACAAAAAGAATTGATAAGTTGAGACTAAACCATTGTAATTCACTTATTTGTAGAATAATAGTGATACGTCCAAGATGTTGCTCATACTGCTTATAAAAAACCCTCTAAACTTGAAAGAGATAACCAGTGGAATTTTTATTTTTACCATTTTTTTTCCGGAAAGCTTAGAACTTTAATATTCTCTCTTGCTATTAGCTTTTCAATAACTAATTTTCTGTAGGGTGGTCACGACAAATACAGCTATAATGTTGTGTGGTAACTTTGATTTCTATTCTCTTCTTTAGGTTTCAGGAATACGAGGCCGCCCGGGACCAGCTGTGAGTATTTTTAACCTTCTGTTTCTCAGATAGCGTTTTCTAATTTCTGCCATTTTCTGTTCTGTATGATGAGGATGATGTGAAGGAGGACCCTTCTGGGCCCATAGTGTGTGCAAAGCCACTGAGTTTGAGGCGGCATCAAGATTATAGGGATTTTTTTACTAGTCTCAGGTCAGCCCATGCCCTAAATGAATGGATGTGTGCAGTTCTGGACTAGCAGGAAGGGTGTCTCAGACCTGTACATCTCCGCATTACGGGCTTCCAGCATTCAGTAAAAACCTTTGCTAAATTGGCCTGAGAAGCACATGAGAGAAGAAAACATTTTGTAGGTCTCTGCATCCTGGTTCTACTTCCTTAGGCAGTGTACAGTTCAGAAGAAATATTGAATACTTGGTGATTGTAGCTGTTTTCATTGTGAGGATGTGAAAAAAAATCCACGTGGAAATTAAGTTTCAAATAAGCTTTGTGTTTCATATTTTCAGCTCTTTATTAATTGTCAGCTACTTTCAAAGGTAGTTAATATATCTAGTCTTTCTTTTAGGGACCTCCAGGCTCACAAGGACCACGAGGAGAACGGGGACCAAAGGGAAGACCTGTAAGTTATTAAGTATCTCAGAAATCAAGTACTGCACTAACCTCAAAAGGCTGGATGATGTCTAGCTGTCTCCAGCTCTCCTAGAGTTACCAGAACGTCCCTCAGGTTTTCCAACAAGTCAGGTAACAAACAGAAAAATGTTTATGTCTTACCATTCCCCGGATAGATTGAAACCTGAATGTTTTGCGACAATTGACAGAGGTTTATCACTATTTCCAGTAACAGCCATACTTTCTCGACAAGCATTCCCAAAGTAGTGTCTGAGAGCACTTGGTTTTCTTCAAGATCTAAGAAAAAAAAAAAGAATGAAACTGGAACATCACGTTGCTGAATTTTTGCTGGTAACTACTGTGCATCAGAAGCAGTGTGAGATGTGTGGCTCAGAGTGTTTCAGAAAAGGCAAAGCGCAGGAAGTTAGCAGGAATTAATATGTGACTGCATATGTTGGTATGCTGATGATTAATATAATCAAGATTGCTCAGTGGAAATAAAGACTTCATGAGGGAATTTCCGTGTCCGCATGTGGAGAACCACAGAAAGCCGAAAGGGAGTGCTGGAAATACCAGAGATGACACGTTGCTGTTGAAAAAGCCAGGTCAAAGAGCAGAAGCTGCTAAAAGCAGATGTTAAAGAATTGTATCTGTGTAGATATTTTCCTGTCCCTCAGGAGAGAGCAAGCTAATATGGAGTTTAGGCATAGGTCTAGAACTGACTCCTTTGTGCTCCTCCGGTGCGTGCCCGTTGTCTGTAGATGGTAATGACAATGTCCTAAAGCAGGGGAGTATGTGTGTAGCTTTTTTGAGGATGCTTGAAAGAATTCTGTGAGTAATTGTGAAATCTTGTGGTGTGCAGAGGAATCTTGACTGTGTTTATAGGTGTCTGAAGAGCTTTCCTAATGTGCAGTGAGTTGCTGAATTATTTCTGATTCTGTGCCGTGCATCCCTTGTGCATCTCTCCAGAGTGGTGGCTAGAAGCACCTAAAATACCAAAAAGCTGTAAATAGTTTTGAGTTCGTTTGTCACAGGTTATCATTATAGTGCTTTCAAAGAGCATCAGGTTAGTAGGAACTTGTCAGCTCCTTTGAAAATGTTATGTCAAAGGTTCTGGTGAGCTCTGTGTCAGAGTGGAGCTCTGAGACCAAAGAGCACCGCTTTTAGGTAGCGTGATGGCTAGTGACAATTCTTTTATTTATACTTGTGGAAAAAAATGTTAGCTCATGCCTGCAGTTCATATTATGAAAACCTCTCTGCACATTGTTTGCAGTTTGTTTAAAATACCTCATGGAGCAGGGAACCTCATACAAACACCCTTTATAAAATTAGTCTGGGTAAATTCTTGACTGCCTGGTGGTATTACAAAGCCACTAAGAACGTTTCTAAGTTGTTTATTTGTTTGTTTGGATTTTTAGGGTGTTTTTGTTCTTTAAACGAGCTCCTACTGACTAGTGAGCAGAAGGAATTGAACCTTGCTGTGGATCTCTGCCTTTTACAAAAGCAGGACCCTTGGATGTCAGATGAATTCAGGGGATTTAGCACATTTTCTGCTTCACATTCTTTGGTAGCGTAACAACGAGAGAGAAACAGCTCGGGAATAGCACGTTTGCATTTGCCAAATGCATCTGGGGAGGGGGAGTTTCAGAGCATAATACAATTTTAGGTGTTTACAAATGATCTTTTGAAGAAAGATTAAGCTTGAGCATCCTCAGAACCATTGGCCGTTCTGTCTCAGTATGGATTCACACTGGATTGTAATTGCAGCAGCAGTTACAACAGGCGGTAGTGTGAGAGCGTTCTACCGCGATCTGCATTTCCTTTTGTTCCATTACCGGCGAAAGGGGTAATAATAAATAGTTTCTTGAAGAGCGGCAACGACGGGCCCGAACGAGTAAATTCCGTGTTTAAACGGTGCCACCTCGTGGCCTCTCTGAGAATTTCTTCCCCCCCTTTTTTTTTTTACATCTCACTGGCCTCGAGCTGGTGAAAGAAAATGAAAGGGCTTTTAAAAATAGACACATAAATAATAGAGAACAAAGTATAATGAAGAATTTATTTTATAAAGCCCCAAACATTGGTTATGTACTTGCGGGTTAGGTGACACCTGCAAATACGAACGTGCTTTTGGGGGGCTTTTTGGGTTTTGAGGTGGGAGGTTGCGGTGTTGCTCCTGAATCAGCTTGATGTTTGGTGACTAAAAATAGGTCCTTTTTCTAAAAGAATCTTAGAAAAAAAAAAGACCCTTTTCTGCATCAGATTTTGTTTAAGGTGTCATGGTTTGGAGGCTGAAGATCAGTAGTCATTGTAGAGAAGCTTGCTTTATTATTTATAGGCAACTTTTTTTTTTAATGCTTAGCTTCGTTTTCTTTTTATTTTGAGAACAAACAAAAGAAGATAATGCATTCTTTTCCTCCTTTGGACAGTATATACTTTTAGGTTTGGCAGTGCATACTTCTGTTTATAATAGAAATATTAAATAATTTTCTGCTAGACATTTTACTTCCGTTCAACATGGACATATCTCCTCATTTGTATTCACAGCTCACTCTGTGAGTAGGGGTGTGTGTGTACACGTGTGTCTGATAAGAAAAGGTTTTTCCCCTGATTGCTCGGCTTCTAGGAGTTTCAGGCCATAAATATAGAGAATTAGGGCAATTAGCTTGTTCACAACTACAAGCAATCTGTCTGATTATAGTTGTGTTTGTAAAGATGACTCACTGAGCCAGGCCTCCAAAGTTTTTGTGTTTAAGGATCCTTAGAAACAGAAGAGTTCATTATTCAGTCTAAAATTTTTCCTACCATAGTCAAACATTTTATTCTAATGAAGGAAGCAGTAGTGACAAGCACTTTAAAGTCTGAATTTATGATTGAAGTGTATCTTTATTCTCTCTGTTGCTATAGATTCTGCTCCACTAAGGTTTTATTAGCTGCTTCTGTGTTTAATTTTAGTTCTGACACAAGTGGCTATCAAGATGGGTGCAATGGCATAGCCTCCTAGCCTATTCCGCGAATATGAGCTAGAGATAACACTGATACCCAGGGAGTTACTCTGCGTTTTTGGCAGTGTAACAGTGTTGAGAATTCAGCAGTAGCAAGAGCTGTCTATACCAGTCATGATGTCAGGAGGCTGTAAAAATACTGCCTTATGCTGGGGTTTCCCAGGCATGTCTGTGTATGTACATTACTCTGAGCTGTATGGATTTTAGAAGTAAATTTGAGATATTCTATATTGTGTGCAAAGTCAAACAGTTTTTCAGGACGAGTATACTCCAGAATGGAATGATAGGAAACCTGAATTTCTAAGAGAGCCTGTGAGAGAACTTACTGCAGTATACTTGTGTGTTGGATTTATGACTAATTTTAGCCAGCACTTCTGATCCAAAGGTAGGAACAGGTCTTGAGGGATGTTGTTTATCTGAAGATCTTTCTGTAGAAATGCAGATTTATCAGAGACAAAGCAGTTGTTGGCCAGTTACAATGACTTTAATGAATACCTTTGCACACTTTTGGCATTTCTGGTTTTTCTTTCTAGGGTCCTCGTGGTCCTCAAGGGATTGATGGTGAACCTGGTATCCCTGGCCAGCCTGGTGACCCTGGTCCTCCAGGGCATCCTACCCACACAGGACCAGATGGGCTCAGCAGGGTGAGTTTTACACTTGCTTTAGCAGAAAGTGAAGTGAGTGTCAGGCTAGATCTTCATGATGCAACATTTATCTTCTCTTTGCTTCGGGGAACATGGAACACCGTGCCCATAGTTCCTCTCCTCCAGCCATGAGGGACAGCAGCTAGTGGCAGTGCAAGTTCTGCCAAAAATTGGGACAAGTTGAGCATGAGAAACATCAGAAAGAACGTAACTTTCACTGTGGGTTTTAGAAAAGCCAAGGTGCCCAAATCAAGTTCCATTTCTTCCACCTGACGTAAACCCAAGGGATCTGGGCAATAGTACAGGGAAACTGGTGTACCAAATTAAGAATACAGGAAAAAAGAAGTGAGACGAATCATAAAAAAATCATAAAAATTTCTTTCATGTAATGAAAGAAATGAAAATGTGGTTGAGTGTACTACTTGCTGTAATTGTTCAGACCAGCACTGAGAAGACTAAGTAAGACATAGTTTGTGAAAAGCAGTGCTAACTAGCCATAGATACAGAGAAGGTGTTCTGCAAAACCCTTTTTCTCCTCCTGCCCCCCTAATTTCATAGAATACTAATTTTGATTGATAATAAAATACATATTTGAGTTT
This sequence comes from Buceros rhinoceros silvestris, assembly GCF_000710305.1. Taxonomy (NCBI): domain Eukaryota; kingdom Metazoa; phylum Chordata; class Aves; order Bucerotiformes; family Bucerotidae; genus Buceros; species Buceros rhinoceros. The sequence goes on along the minus strand of NW_010388942.1, from coordinate 52,028 downwards.
CTCAAGTGTATTCAATTACTCGTTCATCGCTTTTTTGAAGATATCTGATTTGATTTCTCACGCCATTGTTCCTGCAACATTACTGAAAACAATGGAGTTATAACGACAGTAAGCTGAAATAGTCATATTAGCCAACAACATGCAAGTTTGAGCAGCATTTCTTGCCTTAACCACCTTTCCTGAATTGAGGAAATTCAGCCCAAGTAAATATTTTCAGCGCAGAGGAATTCATTAGAATCACAGAAGCACAAGGATGGGTGTTAGACCACCATCCTTCATGGATTTCCACAGAAAATATGAAAGAATCGGTGTGGGCAGAGATCTAAGATATTTTTGGTTTGGATCCCTTTCTCTGAAGTTAGGCAATCTCCAACATTGAGGAAAACATGTTTAGGGACCAGTCTGATGTGGAACAAACTGTAAATCTTAGAAGACCTGAATACACGTTTGTGCTGTTGTTCCTTCCCAGGTGCTCTAAGCTTTGGCCTGCCATGAGGGGCTGGCTCTGAATGAAGCAAAATAAAACTGCTGACTTCAACTATGTGCTTGAGAAGGAGGAAGGCACTGAAAGTTCTCTCTGCTCTAACTCACTTGTCTCCGTAAATTGGCACGAACTGCAGTGGCCTTCAGCTTTGCTGGATAAGGGCAACATGCTTAAAAATTCTAATTTGAAATCATAAAGTCAGCTACATTTCCATTTACGTTGAGATATTTCTGAACTCGAAGCACAGTAAGTGAAAATAAAAGGAAGGCTTAGAAGACATTAAGGAATATGGCCGGTGAGGTTAAGGCATGGTCTAAATGTGAAGGCGGTGAAAGAAATCTGATTAATTTCATGGGAGACTTTCCTCTATTCAGGTAATTTTCTAATTTTTCAATATTCAAGTGGGGGTAGTCAGAATAGCAAGCAGACCATAGGGAGCAGTTGACTGCTCTATGAAGCCTTAAACCACCTCAAATTTACAGAAAAGGCAACTTCTAATTATTAAATCAAGAATTTATTTCTTAAAGCTGCAAAGCCAATGTAAACAACAAAGACTCGGTAGCATGGATTTTTGCTTTATGAACCATCAAAATGACTGGCAGCTAAAATCCCCCATCTTATTGTTTCAGCCATTTTCAGCTCAGATGGCAGGACTGGATGAGAAGTCTGGACTTGGTAGTCAGATGGGACTGATGCCTGGTGCAGTGGTAAGACCGGATTAGCGCTGTACAGTAGAACAGGGTGGAAGTGGAGTGCGTGTGCAAAAACCCAAAGGGGGATCCATCCTCTTCAAGCTGCTGTGCCTCTAGAACCTGGGTGTACAGTATATTCTAGTGCAGTTTTGCACAGTACCTGGAAAAAAGTGAAAAAATATTCTGTTAAAAGTAAAAGCTTTTCCCCGCCCCCACCTCTAGCCTTCCTGTTGCCTTCTTTTTCTCCTTCTGAAATATAACAGCTACTAACACTAAGGTACAGGGAGAAAAAAGCTCCAGATTTTCTCTTATCTTGAGTCACTGCAGATTAACTGAAAACTGTCAGGTATACCGCAAAGCGGAATAAACAAATATGGAACCTCGAAGGCTTCTTTTCACGTTGTGACATCACAGATAGTTATTTTTGGTAGTAATTATTTCTGAAAGCAGCTGTTAACTGAAAACTGTGCTTCCTTATTTCAAGACAGACTTTCTTCTTCTCCAGTGGGTCTGGTTTTATCATCTCTCACTGTTTAGATAATGCCCTTTACCTTTAGTGCACTGGGGACTTAATGGTAACACCAGAATTCTTGACCATCTGTGAAACCTGCTTTACCACCCTAAGCTGTTTCTGCTAGAACTCCTGGGCTTGTTATCTCTTTTCCCTACGTGTATTTGTCACGTTGTGATACCTTGAAGATGCTGTTATCCTCTTTGCTGTTATTTTTAACATTCATTCTTAAGGGATCCATCCATTAGTGATTGTACTGTCCATGAGCTCGGCTGCCTGCATCTTATCCTTCCAAGTCCCCACTAGAAACCTCCAAACTCAAGTTTCAATGCCATTTGAAAGGTTCTAAAGATAACCGATTGTTTTGCTTTAGGATTAACTTTTGCAGTGATTTCTTCAAAGAACTTTCCATTTTTATTAATGTCTCTGTTCAATGAATATGCTGTGTGTACACACAATGGTTCGTGATGCAAGTCTGTCCTACTTAACTTTGTTGCTCTCCATCGTTTTGCTTAACCCTTTCACTCGGTTTGTCCCGAGACTTTGCATCATCTTCTTTTGCTTTTTCTTTTGTCATTCTTAAATATGATTTGTTTTAGTATTAGTATCTCTTTTAAGGTACTTTCAATATCTAGGTCTCTCCAAGGCCTTACACAAAGTCTACTAAAGTCAGTCGGCACTCGCTCACTGTCTCTGGATTGATTCATCATGTTCCATGATATCCTTTTTTCCTTCCCTTGTAAACTGAGTAACTGACAGTGATTCAACTGAACCGTTGATTTTCTTGGTTTGTTTTTATGTTGATTAGAATTTCTGAATGGGCTATTACGAACTCTTCTACCTTTGCTTTCTAAAAATTTGTAAAAATCTATGAATTATGTGTAAAAGTCATAAATCTTGAGCCTCTGTTAGAGTGCAAGTTATTGTCTGCTACAGATGTTTTTGTATTGCTATAAGCAAGGGAATTACTTTCAAACAAGGTTATGTTTACTTCATGGTGGAAGTTACAATTAAGCACAAGATTTTTCCTAAAAAAAGAAAAAAAAAAAACTTTTTAAGGGGAAATCTGAATTTTCTGAAACAAACCACAACCATTTGGAAGATGGTTTGTATGATTCGTGAAGATATGTCCTTCCATTGCCACTTGTTGTTGTTCGTGGCTGAGAACAGCAGCATTAATTTATTTTGTCATTGATTCCATTACGAGATTCACTTCAAGGGAAGACTATTTCCACCACCCCTGCAACAAACCACAACCATTTGGAAGATGGTTTGTATGATTCGTGAAGATATGTCCTTCCATTGCCACTTGTTGTTGTTCGTGGCTGAGAACAGCAGCATTAATTTATTTTGTCATTGATTCCATTACGAGATTCACTTCAAGGGAAGACTATTTCCCCCACCCCTGCTCTGTTATGTTTTTTTTTCAGTGGAGCTATGCAGGCAACCCAATTATTTTGACCAATTTCAGAGTCTGCTTGGTTCCAGAAAGCAAAGAAAGCTGTATTTTCAGCTGCTGATGAATCTACACCACTGTGCCCTTTTGAATTTGACGATTTCTATTCTATGTGCTTTTGTATTTCATGATGTCAGTCTCCTGAGTAAAAGCCTTTCAGAGGATATGACTGTAGAAATGTTATCTTGGAGGTCACTATCAGGCTGTTTTGCAGTCTTTGTAGGGTGAATGTTACTTGGGGAAGGGTGTTTTCCGGTGTGTAACAAGTTATGTTTTCAATAGGGTCCAGTGGGTCCAAGAGGTCCTCAAGGTCTCCAGGGAAAACAAGTAAGTAATTCTCAGGGGATTTAAGGTTATCGGCCAGAGATGAAGGCAAAGCACACAGTAAGTGGTGGGTGCATGTGCATCTCTGAGGCAGTGTCTTGCCTTCAGTGATGCATGGATGAGTGCATCTTCATCTAGAGGTGAATCTAAACATGCTGCTCTCAAGAGCTCTGCTCCAAATGTACACTATACACAGAAATTAACTGAAACCGAACAATTAATTAGACCTTTAATGAGGTTTTAACCCAATACACATTTTAAATGAGGGAACAGCAATGAAAACGGTGCCTGTTCTGGTTTCAGGATTGGCATAGCATTGAGTTTCCAGTGAGATGTGCGTATGGCACGTGACTTATCTAAAGCTTCAGGGATTTTAGTATCCAACTTTCACTCATTTTGCAATATGAGCTGGTTCTGAATTAAAAGCCAGACTGTCCCATGGGCTGTGATTTTTCTTGATTATAGATTTTAATTTTTATCCTTATATTTTTGGTTGCTGGAATTTGTAACTATATTCATCTTTCGTTAATTTTAGGGTGGTGCTGGCCCCATGGGCCCACCTGGTGAACCTGGGGATCCAGGACCTATGGTAAGACCAATAAAAACAATAATTTCTACAATAAAATTGTAAACCATATATTATACCTTCTCACTTCAGAATGTATTTTTGTTTTCTGTAGTCTCAGCCAAAGCTATTAAGGAACTTCAATGAAGGGTCATGGTGTACAAAGCATGTTGTCCTAAACTGGTGAATTTGAATTGTATTGAACGTTCATAATAACGATTATAGTATAAACAGTCATTGTTACTTGGCCAGGCCAGGCCTGAGTTTGGTTAAGCACTGGTAAAACTGGTACCTGGTAGCGTAACTTATAGAAAGGATGATGAGAATATTTATTCTATGGAAGTAATAACATGATTCAAAAGTAAAAACAAGAGCCAAAGATTTGGAACAACAGCAACTGTGTGTTTAATGTATTTTTTTCTCTTTAGGATTCCATCCTTTATTTTTATATAACATAATGCAGGTTTCTTAGGGGCAGGATGGTTAGAAAGAGCACTACGAAATTAAGCAAGTGTGATGAGGCATAGAATCATCCTTTTTCTACATCTGTTTTTATAAAACCAGACTATGAAATATCACAAATAGATATTTTAGTGATGGCTAAATTGACTTCTCAACAAATACATTTATTTCTTAGGGTCCGGTTGGCTCTCGTGGACCAGAGGGACCTCCGGGCAAGCCCGGTGAAGATGTAAGTTTGTTATTCTTTGTATCTTGTTTTACTTTTAATTAAAAAATATTGGCATCTTTGAGACAGTGACTAAGTGGCAAATGTGCCTGTTGTGACTCCTTTTTTGTTTGCAATCATACTCTTCATTAAGTGTGGTGTCATAACTATAAATCTTAGCAACCCTTTTCAAAACCTTCGTATTTTCCCATGGCATTTCTCCATGATGTCTAAGGTTTAAGCACTGGCTCTTCGTTATTTCTTGCTTTAGCCGGTTCTTCAGCTGAGATTTCTTTCTTGAAATCAAACATAATAACATACCAAAATTAGGAGAATCTTTGCAAACAGTTAATTCTCAGTGCAGTAAAGTCAAATCTTGATACTACTCTAGGAACTTCCTCCATTTCCAATGTAGGTATGGGTTTCTTTGATTGCATTTGTGAAGCACTTGCTCCCTGTGCAGGAACTGTTTTACTGAAGCCTTTCATATTCAGAGCCCTGGATGTATTTGAACTGATTGAAGCATATAAAGGAATGTTTGGTTGTGACTCCAGCGAGCTTCGAATAATTTTTGAAATATGCTTATTTGGTTCTACCATGTTTTCTTCCCTGTTGCACCACACAGAAGATAGGCACTCACCTAGAACGAGATTATACACGTTTTAGAATGTTTGAGCAGAAGGAAACCTAAGAAGTTATCAACGCTGTTCTTATGGAAGATTGAAGTAATTTGACTCTGTGTGGGGATGACAAGAGGTTGCCTCATTAATTCACATGAAGGCTACGTTGCAGCACTGTCTTCTGATGCTGAGATGCATTTTGGATTCAGTCTTCAGTTCCTGCAGTTCTTTGTTAAAAATCTTTTTTAAGTTAATGTGTCTAATGCATGTCACTAGTCATGTGTGCAGTGGATTTATATCACTGAAATTGTTACAGTAAAGAGAAGATACAATACTGATGTGAATGTCCTCATTCGTTTCAACGGAAGAATGACAAGAGAAGTTAATTTTCACATTTGCTATTTTTGTGTGTTCCTTTTTTTTTTTTCTTTCCTTAGGGTGAACCTGGTAGACCAGGACAAACCGGTGAGCCTGGATTTCCAGGATCTCCAGTAAGAGCCTGATTATTTATACTTAAGCAAAATAACTGTACTTATGTCACTGCTGTCTCTTTTAATGATGAGTGCAAAGCTCTGCCATTCAATTTCTGAAGTGCTTGTATTAGGTGACTCGAATGATCCAGATCATGATCCAATGTGATAGCTCAGGACCAAAGAGGTGATTCAAAGGTCCTGTAGTTAATCCTCAGAGTCATTTCATAGGTGCATGTTTCAACTGTTTCATAGGTGAAATAGGCATAAAACAAATGACAGTACGTACAAGTTCTACCCCATTTCCCAGTATTCCACCTAGTCATTCACAATCACGTGCAGGAGGTGCTCAGACTATAAAATCATGTCAGGTTGGTGTGGTGCCGTTTACCTTTATTACAATCAGTCTGAGGGCAGGGGGAGAGGACATTGTATCACAGACTTACAGGATTTATTTTAATATATATTTTCAATATGCAAATGTGATTAAAGGATTTCCAAATGTAGTGCAAAGGATACTACTTACGGTTCCCTCTAGAAATAAAACAAGCGTATAATTTTGGCCCATATTAAGAGTTCCGTGTTCTTTGGTCAGGTCTCTTTACTTGGACAGGAGCTGTACTGTGTCTGAAAAGGGCACAGATAAATCCCAGAACTGCAGCCACCAGATAAGATCATCTCTTAAGCTTCCTCCTTTTCTTTATAAACATCAGTTCTTGCCTGGCAATTTTGTTAGCAACTGGAGATACGATCTCTTGGAGAGAGAAATTATATTTTAACAAGGCAGTTCTGTCTTCTAAGCTTTTCTCTGAAGTTTTATGGGTAAAGTAGTGTTTGTAAGTAGATTTGTAAGCTGCTTGAGATTCTGTGGAGTATTGTTCTGTTCAGATCAAGATGTTTTGCTTAATAAAATCATCTTTTAGAAGGCTTCCTAATGAAGGACAGAAGTACTATAACTGCACACACACAATCTCATTAAGAATTTGCGACACTTGCATAGCGCTATAGGGAACACCACTGAATACCCTGATAGCTTATCAGAGAAGTGTGGCAGGTCTTGATCAATGACAAAGCCCATGGACTGCTACCAAGAGATACGTGATGGCTGTTTCCCCTTGTGCATGGTTTGCCTTCTTGCCACATGGCTTGTCACACATGCGTGTGTTTCAGCATTTGGTTGCCCTCATTATGTAAGCTGGTATGCATGTACCCCCGAGCACAGGCCAAATACATCCTTTTTATGGGCTACATTTGGTCTAAACAAGGGTAATTTGTACAATTTCAAATTTACACGCAAGACCTTGTATGACGAGAAATCATTCTTCACTGAGAAAAGCATTGAGTATAAATAGCTTCAAGTATTGTAATCTATTAATGTCAGAAATTTTATTCCTTTTAAAGTAATTTTCACTTTAGGAGTCTGCAGACCCTGGAGTAATTTCCCACTGAACTTTATGACCAAACATTATTCATATAATTTACTATGGGAAGACAAAGACCTTTCTTATGTTCCTTAATGCTAATGAGGAAACAGCTTGTCTGTATGTGAAGTTCTCTTCTGATGTCGCAATCTCATGAGCTTTATTTGCTCCTTGGAATATCAGTGTCACATTATGATGCTTCATTTTCTATAATGTATCTTTGTGATTTTTTTGTGATGCTGAAAGGTATGAACTGTAAAGTTTTTGAGAACTTTGGTTCAGCGGTACCGTAGAGGAAGAAACACTATGTTTAAACAGTTTGCTGCATTGTCGTTACCTGAGGGTATAAAGGTGTTAATGCGATTTCCATTATAAATTCATGTGACCAATATTCTCACACGAGGCACCTACCTTCCATTACTTAGTCTTTCATGAAAGAGAAATCTGGAAACGAAGGGCAAGGCAACTTTGGTTTAATTGTTGAATGTGGTTTCACAGCAGTTGTTTATCATGCTACTTGACCGACATGTTCCAGAAGTACATGTACAGTTTGCAGTTTGGACTCAGTTTCTATTTTATTTGAAGTGATATCGCTGAGTTTTGATCACTGTTTAATTAAGGTTTCTTCATATTAAGCTCCAAAACTTAATCTACCACTAGTCATTATTTCTATGTGAGGTTTGGTCATACACCGACATAAACAATAAAGCTTTGAATATCAGTGAAAATGTACATAATGCTGAGACTGTCTAACTTCATAGCATGTTATGCTGTATCATCTGTGACCTGCTTAAATGCTGTGCCTTGCTATATTATGTCACCAAGGTGGAGTGTTAGGAGTATTAGCATTAATTCTGCTCCACTCTTCCTTGTTAGCAGCATTATCGCTACGTTTATCTGCAGAAATAAGGATTTTATTTGTTTTATCTTTTTCCTGCTTAGGGGCCTCGAGGCTTTCCTGGTGCTCCTGGTCTCCCAGGTCTCAAGGGTCACCGGGTAAGAAACAAGATTTTTCTCTCTCCTTGTAGATGATGTTTCCAGGCAGTTTCAGAATAAGGATACTCAACTTTTGTTTTAGCAGTGAATTTGACTATGCTTCTAGTCCTGCCAGTTGCAGCAGAGTCACTGGCGTTTGAGCGAGAGAGGGCCTGCAGAAAATCAGTGCTATTCCCCTTTAAGCTGACCTCTGTATTCTGTTCTCCAGTGCTTTCTTCACTCTATTTTCAAATGATCTGGGAATCTGGAAGGAGCTTGCATGAGTCCTGCCAAGCTTCAGGAGGCAAAACCTGACAGTTCTCTCACTTTGTTGGCAAGTCTTGCGTTAGGGTGGGGAACTTGAGAGGTGGATATGTTTGCAACATGGAGTAATTACAAATTACCAAGGTTTCTGGCCAGAATTTTACTTTGGGGAGGAATAAATAGGTTTCCTATGGCTGAGAGCCTCCTTCTTGGTTTTTTTAGGATTTTTTTTTAAACGTTCTTGTTTTAAAAAGGAAACCAAGTCCAACGAAAACTACCTTGTACAAATGGTTTCCATTTAGGAAATGTTTAAAATCTTTATTCCATCTGTGGTTTTTTTCTTTATTTTTTTCCTTTCTTGCTCCTGCTGTCTCAGATCCATTTTTAACACTTTAGTATCAAGTTATTTTAACAATAATAGTAGGAATGTTCTGTGTGTGTACATATATAAATATAATTTCTCCATTTTTTATAACTCTTACAGGGATTGAAAGGACTCGATGGTCCAAAAGGTGAAATTGGAGCAGCCGGGGCAAAGGTATTGTCATGGCCCAAAGAACTAACTGATTAAGCATGTTTGCTATTAGGGCAGAGTAATGAAAGACTGTTGATCTTTCGAATGCAGCTTTGCACCCTCTCCTGTCAGCACTCCTTGTGTGGAGTGGAGAGGCTCATTTTTGGTTCCTGTTGACAGTATGTGATCACACTGAGAGAGAAAAAACGGTTTTATAACATTTTAAAATATAATAAAATAAAGCAATGCATAACTAAAACCTGACTCTCCTCTTTTGAAATACTGTACTAGACACCATCTTAAAAGAGGCAGGCTTCGGAGAGTAGAGAGAATATATATTTTATCAAGCTGACTATTTTTCATCTAACAATTCTAGTCTCAGAATTTTTGACCCTTACTAGAACTGCAGCACCCTTACAGCTTTAGCTCAAAGCAGTGGTAACACCAGATAGCCAGCTGGAGACAATCCTTTCAAGACGGTTTAAAAGTTGGCTTTTCCACAGTGATCAGTGCTAAGGCTGAAATGTTTGGCCTATTGTAGGCAGCAATCACAGGTGTGGGCAGAACTATTCCCTTCGATTAAAAACTCAGTAAATTAAGTGAATCTTCCAAAATCTAAATTAAATGTGAAACCAGTAGTTAGGGAGAGTTTGTGCAAGAAAAGATTTCTTTCCTGAGGTTGCCTAACACTTTCTGTGGAGGCTTGGTAGAAACAGTGCAGGTGGTGTGGGCTGTTTGTTAGCTAGAACAGGTAGAAGTTAAGTCTGCCTCCCTGAGGATATGTAAATATGACGTTTCCCACCAGCATGGGGAACAGTGTCCTTGGTTCACACAGGTGACTCTGCAAATCTGCCTCTTGGGGCTCACATAATCCTGGCAGACAGGGATGAAACGTATAACTTCATTTTCCTCTTACCTGTTTCCTCTAATTGTGTCATTTCGTTTCCATTTTTAGGGAGAATCTGGACCAACAGGTGCCATGGGTGCAACGGGTCCTCTAGTGAGTGTCATGTGCTTTGGGTGTTACAGAAGTGGCTTTAAGTTTGTGAAAGCTACTGCTAGTACGAATTTTAAGGTTTTGATACTTGTACTTGCTGTCATGAAACTGAACTTTCTCTTAATCGAGGTGCTGTTTTCTATTACACTATCAGTAAGTTTGGTCCGCTGTAAGCTGTTATTCACAAGTCAAATGCATAGATAAGAATGACAAAGGAGAAGGCTCAGCAGAAATTTGAATGTAGGGTTTATCTACCCACTGAGGTAAGTGTCAGGTGACAAAATGGTTTTCTTACATGTTGAGGCTTCATATGGGGAGTTTTCAATACGAGAAAAGTTGGATTAGGTTGCTCTGAGACAGAAATGGAATAATTTAGGTCAGAAATGCACTAGCCAAGAAAACTGTGGACAGAGGGTTTTGGTGGTTATGGTGAGGATAGGTGTGCAGGACATGGAAATGAAACGGAACAGCTTTTTCTCAGAGCAGTTTTCATTCAGATGTGGGTTTGGACAACTGTATGCTTGTGAGCTGTGTAATGTGCCAAAAATCGACTCTCAGCAGTGCTTCTGGAAGTAAAGCACCTTTCTAATATCAGATAATGATATCGCTCTGCAAGGCACCATCTTGTGTCATGCAGAATGTAGTATCATTAAAGTGGAACCTAGTTTGTGAATGAGCCGTAATAAATGAGATGATTGCATTATTGACCTTGGTGAGTATATACAGAATTTATTCTAACATGTTTTAAACTAGAAATAGTGTTGGAACAGAGGAAGGGAAATTACAGTCTATTAAGTTTCCACTGGGCAAGTCTGTGAGGCTGCAAGGATTTATGTAAGCTGCTACTTCTTTCCAGCTGTAGGACAAGATAAGCTACACCTGCAGGAGGTAAAAAGATAACTTGGGTCTGTAACTGAACATCATCCGTCTTTGTCACGCCTGTAGTCTCAATGAAGCTAATCACATTCCTGTTAAAAGCAAATACAGTGCAAAACTTACTTGAAGCAAAGGAAAATTTTCATCTAGAGCATTTAAATAAAAAAAAAATAGTAAAAAGCAAAGAAAAAGTAGTAGTTAAAAAAAAGGCAGGAAGGCCTGTCTTCTCTCCACTATGAGGGGGGAAGAAGTGAACTATGTAGCCCTTTTAGCTATTCTGCCATGGTGAGCCCCTAAATAATGCGCTTTTGTTCTCTCATCAAGGGACCTCGCGGAATGCCGGGAGAAAGAGGTCGAATTGGGCCACAGGGTGCTCCTGTAAGTAGGGTCTTCCTTCTCCGTCCTTGTAATTCTTCCCTTGCTTTACTCAGATTTAAATCCTTGAGCATGAAAGGGTTTATTCATGTGATGGCTAGTCAGTTCTGTGGTGCTTTGTGCTGTAGCTTAAGAAAGTAACATCTGAGCTGTGTTCTGGGGTGAGATCTTTACTGTAAATTTCAAAATTCAAACCCAATTTTAAATGGAGAATGCTGTATGGTAATTTCGCATACCATAGCTGCCCGTCAGGCCAAATACCCTCACAAACACTTTTTTCTGTGATACAAAAATTTCTTCTTTGTTTCTGTGAAATGTCTCTTGAGAGGCTATTGTCACCAAAAGTTACTGAACTAGAAATAATGTGTCTGGACAAAAGTTTAAAATGAAAATTAAGACTTTAAGATTTGTAATTTGATTCCAGGTAATAAAGCTGCCATCTTAAAAAATTATTTTGCTTTTCAGCAAAAAGAGGGATTAGCCTTGACATGAGATCATATTTGAGTAGAACTTTCTTTCTGTTGCTTTATGTCCAGTGTCAAGTGTTGTTTTATTTGGCATTTCTCCCCATGACTTTTGATCCATTTATTTTATGTGCTCCATACAATTATTCTGTCAAAATATTGGCCTCTCTGAAAGTAGAGAAATCCGTTTACTTGAGGGGAACATAATTTCTTCCAGAAATTTTCCATGCCAGTGTCTGGAGGGCTTCGAAATCCAGCATTTTTTTGATTGCTTTAGTATGTATGGCTGTTATCACAAATGCTATCAATAAATAATAACAAAACATGTGTTAGAGTTCTTACAAATACCCTATCTTGTCCGTTTTGGTATCTAGGGTGGACGTGGCCAGCATGGTATGCCTGGGAAACCAGGACCAATGGTAAGTTTCTTTCTTAATCTCTTTTTTTTTTTTTTCACCCTGTGTTTGCCACTTGCCTTTTGACACTACCAAAAGAGGCACAAAAAACTGTCGGCAGTTGCTGGTAACAGTAAATGGACCTGGAATTTTCTGTCAGATTCCCAGCTCTACTCATCATAGCTTTAATGCTATCCTCTGAGAAGTCATACTCTGTAGTTTGCTTCATCTAAAGGTTTTAATTTGCAGAGGAGCAGGTAGTGGCGTCTTCCCTGGAGGGGTGATGCTTTGCTGCTTGTATGAAGTGGGGTCCCTGTTGTGGGGAGACAAGTGTCTTAAAGATACGCACTGTAATATAGAACAGTTTATAATTGCGTGTTCTCTGCCTTCACATACAAAGCATTTCATGCTATTTGTGCAAAGCCAGCTTCCACCTTAAAAATGTAGGGGTTTTTTTTAAGCACTAATTCTGGGATGTGGTTGACACTTTCTGCTTGTTGATGCAGCCAGTGTAAACCTTTACCTCTCTATGATATCCAACTTACAAAAAAAAAAAAGAAACCCAAACCCATCACCCCAAAAAAACAAACAAGCCCCCCCACCCCAAACCTTCAAAACCCCAAACCACACCTGCCACAATTAAAATTCCATTCTCTGCATAGTCTTGGTTTAATAGCAGTATAAGTCTTGAGAAACGTTCATTTACCTGTGTCATCTTAATCAACAGACTGTTTTATTACAAAGTTCATTAAGAAATAATTACTGTAATAGAAGCTCAGAAAATGAGTGTAAGTGTCTAACAGCTGCAAACCTCAATTATTAAGTGTGTCTTGAAAGAAGGGCAACTTGTTAGAAGAAACTTGGAAACAAAAGATTTTTCGGTTTTGAAAACAAAATACAAAATTTAAAAAAACCCTGCGTCCTGAGCTATGAAATTCTACATGGAGCTTGACATTTTTCTTTGGCATAATATAAGAGCTCAGCTACACTGGACGTGGTAATTCGTTGGCTAGCATTTTTGGTAAAACCCCATGTAATGTCTCAAGGGAGGTCCTGGTACTTAATGCATGATTCTCATTGGAGGAGGTGTTAATGAAATGCGTTGTTATTTGGGTCTCTGCAGTGTGCACCGTAACCCTGGAATTCTTCCCGCAACAAGAGGGAGATTTGGCAGATGTGTATTTGTGATCCAGGAAACGGGGACACAGGTTTTCAGAAATAACACCTAGTGAGCTGTTCCATCAGTTCTGTGGAAATCCAGTGTGAGATCTTGGCAGAAATGTTGTCCGTAATTAACGATCAGTGGGACAGATTGTTTTTGTTAAGTTTTGTCAGCAGAGCTTTATTACATAGAACATTTTTTTTTTTTCAAAAAGAGAGAAAATCAGAAAAAGATAAAGAGGAATCATGTGGGACCAGCATTGTAGTGAATATTTATAACCACTGTGTGCCGCCATCCAGAGAGTTTATAAAAAGATAGAAAGGTTAAATGTCTTGTTAGCACAGGAGGCATTATGAAAACTGAAACAGTTTACAAATTAAAATCCTGAACTGGAAGTCTTTCGGTCTAGCAAAACAAGGTTTACATCATCCCATCCACATATATTCAAGTGTATAAACCTGAAGTTTCGTTTCGAGTGAGTTTGGACAGTCAGCCGAGTACTCCAGCCCCAGCTGTTTGCATCCCTGCCCAAACTTCTTGTCCCTGCAGCCGCATGAGGTGCACCTACACTCTGCAGCACAGTGCACCAAGAATTTGGCTCTAGAACCAGAAATAGCGTAGCCACATCAGTACTAAGTACGGTCTGTCAAGCTGTCAGCCCTTCTTAGGTACAGCATCGACTATGTCAAGACATACTGCTGTTTGGGAAGAGCTGTGCTGGATCTGGAGGACGCAGATGGACCTCTGCACAGCATTGTGTTTCGTGGTGTGGCATAACCCTGCCTTCTCTGAACAGAGATCCAAGCAATAAGTTGTCTCTGCTGTACATCTTCATCTACACAGCCTTGAGAATTTGATGCAAAATCTGTGTTTTAGAGCTTGCAAATGAATTTGGGGATCTCAGTAGGGCAGAAGAATAGAAAGCAGGCTGTGTACTTGCATAGCTTTTAACTGTATTTTCACTTGTCATGTTGCTTACATCAAAAATCTTGTCTAGGAACCCAGCTGTTAGTTCTCTTTTTTCTAGATTATTATTTTAAGTTTAAAAGCATTTAAATTCACCTTTGCTACATTCTGTAGGACGAGTTATGATTGTTTAACAAATATCTGACCTTTTTATTACCACACCACAGTGGCATAGATATGAAAAGAGGATTTTTTTTGTTATAAACTAAAATTGAAAAACAATTGTTATAATAGTCAGCCGTGTACATTTCAGTGCGTGCATTAATAGCTGAATCGAGCTGTAACTTTGCTGAAGTCATTATTAAAACAAATTATTAAAATAAACGCTGCACCACAATTCTGTAAAATGTATGTGTTATCACTTAGAAAAATGATATTTATAGTTATCTCTAGTTTTGTTACGCAATGTTTTATGACTAAAAACCACATTTAATCCCAGAAGCGTATTTACCCAGTGATTAGATACTAATCTGTGTGATCCAAACTGCAGAATTACAGCTTTGTGTGTCTGTCTTTTATAGGGCCCACTTGGCATAACTGGTTCTCCAGGTTTTCCAGGTGCTCCTGGTGTAAAGGTAAAAAAAAAAAAAAAAAATTAAAAATATCCTTTTAATATGTCTAACAACACAGAATTAAAAAAAAAGTGTTCTAGACTACACAGACTGACATGTATACCGGTCCCTAAGCGCTGGTGTGAAATTAAGCTTAGTCAAGACCTTCAGACAGAAGGTGGAAATCAGAAGCCAAATGAATCAATTTCAGTTTACTACAGTTAGGATACTTTATCTGCTTTCACCTTTATGTGACCTCAGGGCTGATTATAAGATGACTGTCATGCTGTGCCTCAGGAATCTTGTCCAGTATAGTCGAAGAATAACAAGATGTGTTATTACAAGTTCAGCTCTGAGGACTAGTCCAAGACAGTACATTCTGGTGCTGCAGTTTCCAGTTTCAGCCACAAACACTTTTTGAGGTGACCTAGCCTGGTCAGGTATATGCTTGAACCCCAGAAGAGATGTACCAGAGTTCATCACAATAGAGCAAATGATTATCACCACCTTTTGTGCCTCTCTGTGATTGGGCTGACATGGAAAACTTCCACTGGCTGCAGCACTGTCTGTGGGACTTTCCACTCTTGATTTACAAGCAAGCACTCCATTTTTTTCCCCTAGCCTTGGGTATATATGTCTGCAAAGATAGAAAAGACAACTCATACAGCTTCCTTGTGCTTCTTAAACTTGCTCTCCACCCAGTTGCTCTTCTTTGTTCCTTTACACTCCTAAAACATGATAGAAAAAAATTATACACAAAGGAACTCTCCATTAGTCAGGTAGCCAAGTTCAGCAGATGTTTTGTCTTGTTGTGAAGCTGGCAACATTCACAAAACAGTTTTTTGGGGAAAGAAGTCTTAATAAGAGTATTAACATAATGTATACAATTAGATGATAAACCTTTTAGTGCATGTCATAAAATGTTTTGGTATGGCTAAGCACTAAATAAATAAATGTTTGGAGAAGCTGTCACATGATGAATCAAGGAAAGCTTTTGAAAAGGAGGAGTTACCTTCAAGTTTGATCATGAGATGTTGTAAAATTGAAATAGTTGCTTTGAACTCATAAAAGCTAAACAAATAATTGTACAATGAAGATGTGGACTTGATATTAACAGTCATCGGTTCCCAAAGGCAGATTTCCTATATAAAGATAAAATTCAAAGGAGATGCCAGGAGGAATGTTTTTTATTGGAGCATCCAGCCTGATCTTACAGGGTTTTTATATTTAGTACAGTGCTGCAGCAGTGAGTTAAACTTGTACTGTGCAAAAAAACCCCAGATGTGTTACCATTGCTAAATCTTAAGCCTTCAGCTGTTAGCGAACCTCAAACAAAGTTTTCAAATTACAGATACATACTGGGATCTGGGAGCGAGATATCTAAAATATTGGGTCTGATTTGGGACACCAGATATAGTATTGAACCTCTACAGAATGTTTCCTTGTCCTTGTATATATTGAGGAAAAATTCTGTTTGTATGTTCAAGTTTATTTTTATGTAGAGGTAGTAGAAGCTGAGTAGGTAAGGAAAAATATATTTTAAGGCTAACAAGCTATTTCAAAAACTGAATTGTTTTTCTCTTATAAACTCAGCATTTCTCCTTAGTTGCTTTGTAGAGCTGTAGAGGAAAATAATTTCCGTTTTTTTTCTCATGTGACATCTTAGGGTGAAGCAGGTCCAACAGGTCCTCGTGGTCCCGAAGGTCCTCAAGGACAAAGAGGTGAAACAGGTCCACAGGGCCCAGCTGGATCACAAGGTCTTCCTGTAAGTACAGTAGATGGAGTTCCTCAGTGCTAAGCTTGCACACGTTGTCTGTTTGTATATGATAGACACTGAGTTTTGCTCAAATCACTTTTTTCACCGGAAAAGGTTTCATTCATTTGTTTTGTATGTATTTTGTTGAAAATAACTTTTCATTAGTTAATGAAAACAACTTGGAATACTGACAGTTACACAGCTTGATACAGTCACACTCCTGGAAGTACTTTTAAAGCTTAAATATAAGATCTTAAAGGTTAAAAATCACATTAATAGCATGCTTACCCATTTGCACAAGTAGATCATATGGTGCTGCATTTATTTAATAGCCTTTATTTTCTAGTCTTGTAAAGTCAATAAAATGACTGTCTTCTTTTGCTTTTGTTTTCAATATGCTCCTCGTTAAAATTAATTCTAATGACTGGTACATTATCTTTAGGGTACGGAAGGGACAGATGGTTCCCCAGGTGCTAAGGGCCCTAGTGTAAGTAATTGTATCACCTGTTGAAAAAATGGTGTGAGTGAATTTATTTTATTTACTTACTTTTATTATGTTTCCTTACTATGCTTGCTGTTCTCTCTATTTGTAGGGGTCTCCAGGCACTGGAGGGCCCCATGGTTTACCAGGTCCACCTGGTTCCCCAGGACCACAAGGCAGTAGTGGCCCACCCGGTATTCGAGGCCAGCCGGTAATGATGTCTTTGTCCCTGTGGAAATCGTAATTTTTTGCAAATCACTTTATAAAACTAAACCAGTGATTAGCAGTGGAGTTCCTTTAAATAAATTAATACCACGCTAGTGAGTATGCTGAGCCTTGGACCTCTAAGAAAGTAGAGTGTCTTTATAAACCTTAACAAACAGTAACAGTTGTCTCCTGAGACTGTCCCGTTTAAGTTTTTGTCTTGATAACACCATAATAACAAGCACACTAGGGGAAAAGACAAACCACTGACAAGCACCCTATTATATTGCCTACAAGTAGTTACTAAAGTGTGAAACGTTTTTCTGTTTCATTGCATAACACAAAATGGTCAAATGATTTCTGCAGTCTTTTATCCTTATTCATGTGTTTTGTTTTCAGGGAGACCCTGGTGTCCCAGGTTTCAAGGGAGAAGCAGGACCCAAAGGTGAACCTGTAAGTCTCCCCATGCTTTGTAAGATGAAAAGCAATCACAAAGGCTTGCATGGGTATTTTTAATAGGTTCTTAAAATTTTCAAGACACTTGTGATGCTCTAAATCACAAGATTAATTGTTGTGGAACACAAACCACAGTGAACCTGGCTGGACAGTACTAACAATGAATGGCGAAGCAGGTCCTTTGATGTTATAAATCACCTACCTAATACAGGACTTGCAGGACTAAAAGACAGAAAACTGAATTAGTGCATCTACTGAGGTTTCTGTGGCACACAGAATGAGCATATTCTAATTTCTTCATCTTGTAGGAAATGAATCCATATGATTCTGGACACTTAAGAGCACGTAGGTCTGTGTGCTAATAGTAATAACAATAAAAAAAACCCCTTTTTATTTTAAACTTGCATTTAATACATTTTATACTCTTGCAGTCGTATATATATAAATTATTTTATTTATACATTAAAATAGTATAAATTTTTATACATTTTTAGCATGAATAGCTGTTTAGCCCACAGCTAATATTTGTGAAAGATGATTTGAGAACGTGGCTAATTCTATGTTGTAACCAAGTGAATTTTGGAAGAAAAGTGATTCTTCAGAGTTTGGAGTCAGTTTGACTTGTCAACCAGTCTTCAGTTTTTCTTTCTTACGAGTTAAATGATCATGTAATAACCGACAAAAATGTACAAATGGTGTAATGGTTTCCTTACCACTACTGATGGTCTTCTCCCCTGAGAGTTTCTAACTAGAGTCTCACTGACTTTCGAACCCTTTGGAGCTTGTCCAATTGATAATACTAAATAATAGGAATTGTTGAGCAGAGGTGATTGAAGCAGCGCTGTACCGCCAAACTGCGGAATACGGTTTATTCACAGCACACTTCTTGCTGAAATATTAGCTTATAAACATTGTAAAAGACAAAAGCTGATGCTGAAAAGCTGCAATTTTTAGCTGATTCCACATCTGACTACTTTTCCCCCCTCCTTTGTTTGGAAAAATGTTTGTGTTGTTTAGAAGACAGTCTGTTTCAATAGACCCATGAAGTGGTGAGCTTAACAATGATTTTTTAAAAAGCATTTTACTTTCACTAGGGCCCACAAGGTCCCCAGGGTCCCATTGGCCCTATTGGTGAAGAAGGAAAAAGAGGTCCTCGGGGTGATCCAGGGTCCGTAGGTCCACTGGGTCCTGTTGGAGAGAGGGTAAGCAATCCAAAGGAATAATATATCTCTAAGTGCACTGCTAAGCTGAAAAACCTCTTGACCTAACTATGAATTTTCTTACAGCCGTGTCGTGGGCATAGTTAAACTTCATTTTCCTATTGTAGTTAATACTGTGCATTACTTTTTACTCTGGAATTTTCATTTGTGATTCAGTGTACAGGATAGTGTGGTAGGAGAAACGATGGAGGTGTGATGAGCTAATGTGCAGGTTTTTTGCTTAACCCTGTACAAATGGTCATCTTGCTTTCAATGAGGCTGTTTACGTAAAAGAAGCTGTTCAACAGGCATGAATGAAGCACTGATATTTTTACCGCTTAAGATAGAAAAAAAAAAAAAGTTTCAAGTATCGAAGGAAGGAAGTTGTAAGGAAATAAAATGAACCCCTAAACCATAAATCTAGTACTTTATTTGCAATAAGTTCTGTAAAAATTAAGATAATAATCTTGTGTCTATGGCATTTCCTAGGGCTCTCCTGGTAACCGTGGTTTTCCAGGTTCTGATGGCTTGCCTGGACCAAAGGTAAATGAAATTGTAGTGTCCATCTTTTATTGGGTCAGTTGTAAATTTTCATACATACAGAGATATAGAAAGGAAATGTTCCATTAAAAACATCTGTTTCTGGGCAAATAGGCAGATGCTCAAAATCACTGGAACTGGGATCAAAAGGAACTGTCAAATGCCAAAAAGGGGTCTGAATGCTTTGAGACCAAAATTTTTCAGGAAAAGTAACTTTAAATTCCTGTGATGTTCAGCTCTGCTTGCTTGTTCCCTGACTTAATGCGCCCTCATGCTGAAATGTGAATAGATAAGAGACATTGACCTGTTCTGCTACTATATTGCTTTATGTATGTTCTATAGGAACATACATTCTTTTAAAAATTGCCTTTTCTTTTCGTGTGGTCTAGTTTTTCTAGACTTGTCCCTTGAACAGATGGGCTGATCTGTCTTTGACTTTCCTAACTGCTGTAACACTTCCAAGGAAGTGACTCACATATATATTTGTCTAGTGTTTCTGTAAATTCCTAACTTCTTGGTAAAAATACAAGAATTCTAAAATTCTTATGTAAATTTGCTTTACGGAAGAGACAACTTTCAAGTAATAATTTTGGGGAAAAAATAATGATAAATGTATTAATGGTTTGGAACTCTGCAAAAATAGGTCCTTAATAGAAGATACCTGTTTTATTTAACCTTCTCTTACTGTTGCTGTTTCACCTCTAACTCGTAGCCCATTGGCATCTTTCTAGGGTGCCCAAGGAGAGCGCGGTCCAGCAGGTTCTTCTGGTCCTAAAGGAGGTCAGGGAGATCCTGGGCGTCCTGGTGAACCTGGCCTCCCGGGTGCAAGGGTAAGGAACTAATAGCAGCACACTATAAACCATGGCCTTTTTCATTTTCAAAAGGCAACAATTAAGAAGCTATTACACAAGGAGAGTCTTGTTTCAGTGGGGCTGTTTAAAGGGTCAAGGCCAAAACACCTGTCTTCTGTCCTGCTGATGCTGGGAAGCACAGGTTCCATTTGTCTTCGGAAAAAGGAGAAATAGCCCAGGCTGAGACCAGCCAATGCAACTGAAGGATGTGTACTTGTAAAGCACATAGTTGCCACAGATAACGTGAATTGAAGTTCAAATTAATTGAAGGCCAACCTTCATTAAATTGGGGGTTGGTGTGGTTGAGTGGTGCATGTCATCTACAGATTTTTTTCAGAAAAAATATTTTAAGATAATTTGGAGTATTACAGAAGAGGAGAAAGGGAGCAGCAAGCATGAGATGTGATATAGACCACTGGGTGATGTTGGCAGAAATAAAGATGAGCTTGTGAGAAGCTCAAGAGGTGTAAAAGCAAGAAAAGAAAGAATAGGAAAGGGAAAATGACAGTGGGGAGTGAAGCTGTAAAGCGAAGACAAGGATGAAGACCTTTGATGCAGAGAAGTTTGTACTATGGTAGTAAGTGAGCATATAATTCGAATTTATTTACATTTCTCTGTTGTTCTACAATTACATGCACAACTTTAACACCAATGTTATTTCTGCTTTTAGGGTTTGACAGGAAATCCAGGTGTTCAAGGCCCTGAAGGAAAACTTGGCCCCTTGGTAAGAGACACAAAAATAAGTCCTTTCAGTAATGCCATAGTAATTCAAAGGTCAGAACTCATTGAAATTATTTATTAACTTAAGTTTTGTTGATTTCTGAAGGTTCATCTTGTCTTTTAACTGTTCAGTTTAGATCCCCTACTCCAGAATCAGTGCAGATAACGATCCTTCAGTTTTTTGTGTGTAGCAGTGTCTTTTGTTTAGCAAATGCTGCAGTATTTTTAAGCCATTTTGTAGTAATTATCTTTTCTAACTGTCTCTTTAAAGAAACAGTAAAGTATTTGTAGATAATGGCTCAGCTATAGTAATTGCGTAGTATTTGGTTAAATCCAGCAGTATGGCTAAAGCTATGTCTGCTTTAATGACATTTTGACTGATAACTGTACCACCAAACTAGATTAATTTTAAATTTTTATATATGTGAACATTTTCCAGGGGTAAGTGGGTTTGTATGCATAAATAAATTTGTAATTTAATTTGGAAAATGCTTTGTCTCTTAGGGTGCTCCTGGAGAAGATGGACGCCCAGGTCCAGCAGGCTCAATAGGAATCAGAGGTCAACCAGGCAGCATGGGCCTTCCTGGGCCAAAGGGTAGTAGTGTGAGTATGGCACCTGGTACCCAAGATCTGTGTAACTTTAAACCTTTTCGTAGGTTTTAATGGATGAAAACAGTATCTAAAAATAGTCATTTTTCTTTCTGCAAATAAGGGTGATCCTGGAAAACCCGGAGAGGCAGGCAATGCGGGTGTCCCAGGACAGAGAGTGAGTGTGACTTATTTGCAGTGATTACAGAAAATGATGCTTTTCTGTTATATATGTTCGCTATACGAGACTTCTTCCTATCTCATTTTAATTTAGGGAGCCCCTGGTAAAGATGGTGAAGTTGGTCCTTCTGGTCCTGTTGGTCCATCAGTAAGTCAACTTTCACAACTCTGCCTGCCTCACCCTCCCTCCATCCATTTGTTACTCTTTGTGCTTCTAATTTTGTATATCTCTGTGCCAGCTGTTGATTCCAAACAAAAAAATTCCAAGAATATTTAAAGAAAAAATTTGCCTAGAAAAATGGGAAGCTTTGTGTTGAAAATATATATAGTAGTAGTCCAACTCCTTTGACCGACCACTACAAAAAATAGTGCAAGGAGCAAAATTTTCTCATAGTTCCTTTTCCTGGCTTCTTTCATTTCAATAGAACTGAGTGTTCTGTCAGCCCAGAATTTTTGGGAGGGGGGATCTGAAAGAAATAAGATACATCTTTTAGATAGGGTATATCTTGGCCTGGGGTAAGTAAAGATGTATAATAAACAATTACATAATTGAAAATATACATATTCAGAGAGAAGAAAAGTTGTGGAGCTAGTCTATATTCCTGTAGTGTATACTTATTTTCTTTTGTGTAGGGTCTGGCAGGAGAAAGAGGAGAACAAGGCCCTCCAGGTCCTACAGGGTTTCAGGTATGTGCACTCATTCTTCTTCAAGAAAACGATAAACAGCCATGTCTTTATCAACTTAAACTGGGGAAATTCAATCAAGTGATGTATAACAAAACACAGCTTTAGAATTGGGGCAATAATGTTCCGGAGAATTAGTGATACTTTGCTTTCACGTTAAGTGTGTGCTGAACTGAGCTGGTGAAGGCTTAAATACCAGCTCTGTATCCCTTGAAAAAAACTTTGTTCTTTTTCAGTTTTAATTCGGAGATTTTCCAAAGATGTTCCAAATATGGAGCAGAAGAATTGTTTTGATAATGAAGTGTTAATTAATATTTTTAGGGCTGATATGCATATAGGTCCTACAAATTTTAAAGAAGGGCTGTTGCCTCATTTAGAGGGAAGAAATCCCTTTGGTGCAATATTCATGTAACTATTTCTCTTGGGGATATCTGAGGGCATATTCCTGTATATGAGTATAATACTACGTTCATATTCTTGGTGTCTTAGTTAAACCTGGATTTACATAACTTTCTATCATGTCAGTGACCATTTTATTTACTTTTTTGTAGGGCTTGCCTGGGCCACCAGGCCCTCCAGGTGAGGGAGGAAAGCCAGGTGATCAGGTAATTCCTGTATAATTTAACAAGAATTCACTTCATCAAATAGTTTTACCTTTTCTTTTCTTTGTAATTTAATTTCCCACTCTGTCTCAAAATATGTACTGATGTAGTCTCCAAGCTGTCTGAAAAGTGCCTGTGGAGAAAGTGGTTACTAGAATCCTACCATCTTCACGGACTATCTCTTCTTGTCCTCGGCAGATGATATTCAGAACTAGCCATCTACGTTCACAGTACTTTGGAAAAGTTTCCCTAATTTCCATAACTATAAGGCTACGAATAAGGCATTCATTCTCATGTGAGTTCTCTTCTCTTTAGGGTGTGCCTGGAGATCCTGGAGCTGTTGGTCCATTGGGCCCTAGGGTAGGTATTTTCTTTCAGAGTTTAAACATTCCTAACAGTTCTCTGAGGCTGGAACTTGGTATATAAAATAGACTTTAACAGCTACAGTGAATATTTAACTTCTTTCCCCACCAACAAAATGGTTATATCCTCATTTTAAGATGGTTTCTGAAAAACCTACCACCTTTGATGGTTTTGTAGTGCATGAAGTGGTACTGAGTACTAGCTGCTAAGTGATCTTTCACAGCTGAGCAACACGCTATTTCCCCTACCTTTAACAATAAAAGCATAAAGCTGTTTTTCATTTGATCACTTCTAAAATTTGTTCACAGGCTCTTTGTTCAAAATAGCAGTGCTGCACTTACGTTGTAGTGAGGATTTTGTCTACCAGAACTGTACCGTGACTTCTAAGTAGAGTAACGATACTCCATTTTCTAGGGAGAACGTGGCAATCCAGGAGAACGGGGAGAACCAGGTGCACCAGGACTTGCGGGTGAAAAGGGTATGGCTGGAGGTCATGGTCCTGATGGTCCAAAGGTAAGCTGGATGCAGATTTGTGTTGCTGCAGTGACATAATGTATAATTCTGCTCATTTGCACACACAGAAGAGAGCTTTTTTTATTATAAAAAAGGATGTCTTTTCCTGAAAGGTGTCTTGTTTATATAAGGGTTTTAGGAGGATGCACGTATTCTAGTATAACATTAATAACTTGCAAGATACCTAAAAGTTGGGAAATCTCATTTTATATTAATTTATATAGGTCCGAAGTTTAAAATGGTTTTTGTGTTTCTCAGTACAACTGGGCAAAGCCATTTCTGAACCTCAGAAAACCCTCTAGCAATGTTTTAAGAACCATGTCAGTTTGCACAAAGACGTTTGGTAGCGTTTGGTGTTTAAAAGAAAATGCTGAAAACTCCATGCCTTTCTTTTACCTGGAGTTGATTTAATTAGCCCTGGGAAGGTCACCCGATGTAGAGGGTACCTCTAGAAATGTGGGACCTGTAATAGACATGAGCTGTGAGAAGCAAAGCAACTTCTACCTGTAGCTACTTCGTGTAATAAACCCACGTGGCATCAAGGTCAAGGTAGAAAGATGCTTGAGCTTCTGGTTTTTGCCTGTTCTCATTCCCAGTATGCACTGAGTAAATACTAATGTATTTGGAAGGACTACCATATTACCACTGAACTTCCTGAGTAACACAATGGGAAAAGTATTTGAACATGAATAAAGTCCAAATTTAAGAGAAAATTATTACTTAAAACTATGCCTCAGAGACTTCAACACAAGCACAGCGTGTTCTGCAGCCTAGAGACAAAGATATTTCTCAGATGAATACAAACCAACTTGTTCTTTACTTGTTTCAGGGAAGCCCAGGCCCTAGTGGGACGCCTGGTGATCCAGGCCCGCCGGGTCTTCAGGGTATGCCTGGAGAAAGAGGGATTGCTGGAACACCTGGCCCCAAAGGCGATAGAGTAAGTCTGGTTATTTCTGGTGTGCTGAGTAGAATCAACTGTCTCTTAATAACTGTAGTTACTCCAGAGTATGAACTACCTCAGCATTCAGTGTCATAATTGAGACTTTCTGGGTATTTTCTATAGGGCGGCGTAGGTGAGAAAGGTGCTGAAGGTACAGCTGGTAATGACGGGGCAAGAGTAAGTAAATCTATCACTCTTTTTAGATTTACTTTCCAAACACCAGATTGTTGATTGTGCTAGAGGTACTCACCTCATAGAGCTAAACACTACTCAACTTGTTGATATCATGGGGTGATAGTCATTCTCATTCCCCCTACCCTTCAAATTTGATCTTCGAGTTTTTCAAGACTACACAATGTTTTTGGAAGTCTGTGTTCAAAGCCTGTGTTGTGTATAATCAATAATGGGAGTTAAGATGTCAATGAGAGGATTCCAAGAAGTAGTGTGTCCGTTAGGGATTCAGCTAAGTTGAGTTTAGCAGAAATACAGAAAAGGGAAAGGGAGAAATCAACAGCCAAAAGGCAAACCCAACAGTTCTGACTCCTGGTCTACGGCAGATACCTCCTTATTGTTTGGATTGAGTTGCCCATGGCCTGTCCTGAGTTTCAAAGGCGAAAATTCCCATAAATGTACTGAACCCCGTACGGGCAGTGAGTAGCTGACACTTGTGAAAAGCTCTTTGAACCTCGTGTGCATAAAAAGCATGGCTCGTCTGCTCACGTGCAAGAAATCCACTATGTTCAAGACATGTTGCACGCGCACTTCTGCATAGACCATGTCCCATGATCCCAGCTCTGCTGGGTTTGCTGTATATGCATTGACTATATTTTCTTCTCAGAAGCTGTTGAAGTTAGTTTTTACATCAGTTCCATCTATCTGAGATTCTAGGTTTTACAGACCAGTTGGTGTACTAACTGCTGGGCATTTGGAGATCTGAGGTGCAGGGAAAAGATGAGGATTCCGACTGGACTATATTTCTAAACAAGGAACAGAAGTGTTTCAGAGAAACCCTAGTGTACAGAAACACTAACTGACTATTACCAGCTGGAATTTCTTTGTAAGTCAGGCAATATCCAAAGCTACAGAACAGTTCTTAGTCATTGTAAAGCAACGCAGCTTACAATTACTTACTGTAAGTAACTTACAGTTACTTATGTAGCTTACAGACCAGAGAAAGTAATGGTGATCTAAATGTACATCCCTCTTCTAAAGCAGGGTGTCTGCAGATATCGCTGCTACCAATCACTAGAGCATTGGCAGTGATGCAGTACCCTCTGTTAATGCTGCCTTTGGGATTTCTCTTCAGTTTGAACTGAGTTACAGTGCAGATCTTTGGGGGAGGGGGAATTTTGTTCAAGTGAATCTTGGTATGAGCTTACGGTATTCTGCTTCTAGTGAAAGAGAATCGTAACTGGGATATCTAAATAGTGGGTAATATGTATAGTGCTACAGGACCGTTATGTGCAGTTGATGGGTTTGGGTAGAGAGGTTGGAACCTATTTGCCTAACTGCCCTATGAAGAGGAAAAGGACACTTTTGAGGAGTTTTCAAGATATAAATTAATCTTCAAAAGTAATGATGGACACATTAAAATTAATTTAAGCAATGACATACTAGCATAAAACAGATTTAGAGCTTCTGTGCAAGTGGGGGAAAAAAGACATCATTTCCTCCTGAGACAGCAAAATAAAGTCAGAGCTGCTTTTTTTTTATCATTTGCCTTATCACGAATGCTGCATAAAGCAGAAGATGAAGCTAGAGAAGAAAGAGAATGAATGCAAGCAGGGTTTTTGAGATGTGGGATTTTGGTCACTGGGCATGGAAGTGCAAGTACATTTTAGGTAAAAAAAATAAGACACAACAAGATTTCAGAGATAAAGGAGAAGAATTTAAAGGAATGGAAAAGCATATGGAAATAGTAACATGTGAACTTTTAAACTAACAGTGTTGAAGCATCACTTTTTAAACTTCTTTTTATCTTAATTTGTTCAAAAGGGTCTCCCTGGTCCAATAGGCCCAACGGGTCCAGCAGGTCCCACTGGTGAAAAGGTAAAAAAATTTTTATGCCATTTCCTACTGAAGTTTTATGCCTGTCCCTACTCGGGGAAATAACCTCTAATTTTATTTTAAGGGTGAACCAGGTCCTCGAGGTCTAGTTGGTCCTCCTGGCTCCCGTGGAAACCCTGTGAGTAAACGTGTTTGTTGTGTGCCTGAAAGAAGTTAACAATATTCAACACTAACCCAAACTCCAGGT
Organism: Buceros rhinoceros silvestris; assembly: GCF_000710305.1. Classification (NCBI taxonomy): domain Eukaryota; kingdom Metazoa; phylum Chordata; class Aves; order Bucerotiformes; family Bucerotidae; genus Buceros; species Buceros rhinoceros. Next base: position 24,948 of record NW_010388942.1, on the reverse strand, counting down.
TTTGTCTCATTTGCTGATACATTTTTCCTCTTTTCCTTTCCTTTCTTTGTAGCCAAAATCTGTAGTTCTGTCTTGATACTGTGCACTTGCAAAACTCTTGGCAGCTTTTGTTCCTCTGTCCTACACTTGTTTTAGGGCAATCTTTATATTGTTACCCTCATTTATCTTACTCCTGAAAGTATGCCATCACTTTTAATTGTTTAAGTCTTTTTAAAAGTGTGCCCATACCAAATACTACTGTACACATCCAGATATTTAGATGGGTGAGGCACAGAAACATATCATAGTTTGCATCTATTTACACTAACTCTTGTCATCTTCGGCCTATTTGTGGTTTTTAAGCATTTTAAGGGTTGCCTTTGATTAGGGAATGAGAGGTTCAGCCCTTCTAGATCCTTCATACTGCTTGGAAGTGGTTATGCTTCTGTCATTAATCAGAACAGCCTTATTTCCAGTGTAAACTGGAATAGCTTCCACCCCTTGGGAGTACTGGAGCTTGGCATCATTCAGCTCCTTCTTTTCCAAACAAATATTGTGTGGAAAGCTCAGCTGAAGCAGCTCATAGTCCATTCTGACCTTGTAGAAGAATACAACTTTGAACCATTCTTTTTTTCCTAGTCTGTCTGATTGGAATGGTGGGTTGCATAAAGTGTGTGCACTGTGGCTAATCCTGCTATCACTGGAAGTGCTTTTGACCAGAATTTCTCCTGTCATGATTTTAGTGCTTGCACATGACTTCCACCTATAAATTCTGAAAGTTTACATGTAGAATCATAGAATCACCTGGTTGGAAGAGCTTTAAGATTGAGTCCAACCGTTCACCTTGCACTATAATCTTGAACACATGGCAGATCTTAACGTCATAGTTATTTCGTGATTAAAAGATTATTTGGTTCTGACTAATAGAGCAAAAGTATAATCACACTTATGACAGTGAATAATTAACCTCCTTTCTTGTATATTTAACTGCAAATTATACCGTATATAGAAAGAATTTTATGTTAAATACAGTTATTCTAAATTTTTTGACCAGGGTTCCCGGGGAGAAAATGGCCCAACTGGTGCTGTTGGTTTTGCTGGTCCTCCGGTATGTGTTTTGTAACACTAATGAGTTTCCTCTAGTCATGCTTTGACAAACTTAGTTTCCTTCATTATGAATAATACTGCAGCATTCTGGAATGTGGATCGCATTTTTGTTGCTAAAAGAGCCGTTTCCCATCAGTGTATCAAGTAAAGAAAAGGGCCAGTAAATACCCTAGGCACTTGAAAAGTGGTTTTGTTGAGGAGATTATGTAATTGTTCACCAGATTTCATATTTTCATGAATATGCTGTGTTGCTCCTTTGAGATTAAAATGAAGCAAGTTATGATGTGTCATCTCCTGAAGGTAGCAAAAATTTTCTCTGTGAGTAGTGCAAGCAG
>NW_010388942.1:9931-23423 GCF_000710305.1 Buceros rhinoceros silvestris | reverse complement strand
AATTGGTGGACCAAATGGAAGGTTTGTGAGTTTTCTGGTGAATACCCCAAACTTTGCCACAGCCTAAATATTGTTTCAGACTTTTCACAAAGAGCCAGACACCTGCTTCCCTCGGTGGCAGAAAAAATGACTAGAAGAGCCAATGTTTGTTCAGTCCATTTGGTTTTAGGTATGTAAAAATGCCGAGGAAAATAGAAAATCTAAAGGAAAGAAAAATATGAGTTAGATGACGATAAGAAAATTTTCTAAATGGAAATTCTGACTTCACAGACTTCAGAAGATCCCATCTGTGATCCTTTAAAGACTGTGCCGAAACCTTACAGTTCTCTTGAACTGAAAAATTCATCAAATGCATTGTTTTCTGGGCTGATTTGTTCTCCTGCTCCTTTCTGCCTTCTACAAATTCCCTAGAAAATTGCTTTGTTTGGCTGGAAAGATTTGGCATTCTCTGACTTGATATCTCTCGTAAATATTGTTTCTTTTAGGGCCCTGATGGTCAGCCAGGTGTGAAAGGTGAACCTGGGGAACCTGGACAGAAAGGAGATGCTGGATCTCCAGGACCACAGGGTCTTGCTGGGTCTCCTGGTCCACCAGTAAGTGTAAATAACTTTGCCAGGGAACCAGTGGCATAGGCAGATCTTTCTTATTTAAAATGTCCTGGGAATTCACTATCGCCACTCTCTTTCTCCTTTTTTTTCTTAGGGCCCTTCAGGTGTTCCTGGACTGAAAGGTGGTAGAGGAACTCAGGGTCCACCTGTAAGTAGATTTTTTTTGATTGTGACCTGGCTGCAGATATTCTAATACCAAAATTTTATGTAATGTGTGTATCGTTCCTCAGCTCATTTTTCACAGTCTGTAATTATAACATTTGCTCACTAATTCAGCTGAAAACGTTGGAGGTAACTGGTGCTGTATTTCTTTCAATAAAGTTGGCATTACAATGTTTTTTAGGGTGCTACTGGATTCCCAGGATCTGCTGGAAGAGTTGGACCCCCAGGACCTGCTGTAAGTAAATTGTCATATTCCTAATAGGTGTGTCTTATAAACTGGTTGTTTCAGGAAGGTCTGAAAACTCAACCAAAATCTTCAGACTTTGTCACCAGAAAAGGTGAGACATTGTTCATGGCCTGATGCTATAGAAGAGAGCAGCTGGTCAGGACTGACTTCTGTGACTGCATGCTTACATCTGACTTCATGAAATAAAACTCATTAGTCTTGGGCTTCATCCAGTGTCAGCGTGTCCACATTAGTGCAAGACTTTTCACTGAGTTAGGATGGCTTTGAGCTGTTCAAGCTGCTGTAATGACTCAAGTGCTTACTGGAACAAAACAATATCTTCTTGTACTTTTTACTTTCCGTGTCTTCAGTGGTGACTGCAGTTAGGAGAGTTTTTGGAAAAGGGAGAGACTCCTGCCTTACCGGTGGAGTTACTCATAAAATCCATTAAAATAAATTAAAAGCAAAACAAAGCAAACACACAAAATCTTTCATGTCTCCACATCTTAAGAAACACTAGGAAAAAAAAAGTAGCTGTGGATGAACAAGTGAGGATTCAGCTCCATACAGAGAACTGTGACCCTCTCTTCATATACCTTTTGATGTTTTGATGAGAAAAGTAACTTGCAGTCATTGTGAGTTTATCAAAAGGTGAAATTTATGGAAAACATAGTGTAAATGTTAAGTGTTTGAGAAATGAGCAAAGGTCCATTAAAACACTAATTAGTACCATATGAATTAAAAGTTTGAATATGGACTTTAGCTTGATGATTTTGGGAAGAATGGGCGAGGATGAGTTTTCTAGTAGTAGTTGTATACTGAGGTGAAAAAAAGAAAAGAACAAATGAGAGAGAGAGAGAAAACGTCGTTTAAAGAAGGGAGTTTGATATTGGAAATGGGGGGTGTGTCTGAAGCTTGGGTGTAATTGAGAAGTTTATTTAATCTCATTTAATCATAAATGAGATCATAACAGCTCTTAACTCATTCACACTTTGGACCTATGAGGATGCATATTTATAGTTAACCAAAACACAGTCCTTAGAATTTAATTGTCCTGATCAGAAAGGGGTGCAATGTAATGAGGTGTTTTAATCTTCTCAGGGAGCTCCAGGACCTGCTGGGCCTCTTGGTGAGCCAGGAAAAGAAGGTCCCCCAGGTCTTCGTGGTGATCCTGGTTCTCATGGACGTGTGGGAGATAGAGGTCCAGCTGGGCCTCCTGGTGGTCCTGGAGACAAGGGTGATGCAGGGGAAGACGGGCAGCCGGTATGTCAGGGTTGATGTTACTAATTTTCCCTAGACCAACTCTAGGTGTGGTCTCATTGTTACTTTTTATAGTAACTGCTACTGAGGTGATAGTAACGTTGTTTTATGCTTTGTGGATTTCAGGGCCCAGATGGCCCCCCTGGTCCAGCAGGAACTACTGGTCAAAGAGGTATTGTTGGGATGCCAGGACAGCGAGGGGAAAGAGGCATGCCAGGGCTGCCGGGTCCTGCAGTAAGTAATGACCAAGTCAATACACCACCATCCTTGGGCATTCTCGTTGCCTTTGTGGGACTGAGAGCATAGTGCCCTATAGCACAAGGAGAAAGTAGGAGAGCTTCAATCGCAGGAGTACATATAGAGAGAATAGTAAATAACCAAATCTCATGCATTTGCATGAGGTGGGAAATTTTTTTTCCTGCCATAATGGAAGATCTGAAACCAAATTAAGAGTGTGTAACAGCATTTAAACTTCTGGCTAAAATGTTCCTATTTGACTTTAAACTAGATCCTTGAAAAACAGCAACCCCAAACTCTTCATTTAGGTGCCCAAAGGTCACTTGAATGTGAGTGAATACTCTGTAACTGCTATTTCTTAAACTGTGAACTATAGTCTTCAAAATTGCTGTTTGTGCTCGGTCAAACTTGCTGATGTATCAGGGGAGTGTGTGCTTAGTTGCTACTAGACAAACTAACTTCAAGTGCAGCTTCTAGAAAGCCTATCCAGAAGCAACTAACACAATGAAACTCTTTAAAAATACACAGTATATTAACTATATATTCAAAACCTAACATTAGAACACTTAATTATCAGGTTTTGGAAGTTACTAATGTTGGTAACTCAGACTGGATTAATGAGTAATGTTTTGCACACAGCGGCTTTTTTGTTCTTTGTTTCATGATTAAAATTTTGATGTGGTATTTCTCATCTTCTTTAGGGTACACCAGGAAAACAAGGTCCCACAGGGCCATCTGGTGATAAAGGTCCCCCAGGACCTATTGGCCAGTCAGGTGCCACTGGACCTGTAGGTGAAGCTGGTCCAGAAGTAAGTATTAGAGCCTTGTAACATGCAAGAAGAGATAGACTAATGGTTTTTCTCCTTGACTTGAACTAAGAGGTAGAGAACCACTTTCTAGTTCTTACAGAAATGCAAGATTACAGAGCTAACAACAGCCCTATTTTTATTCTGTAATTCTAGGGACCTGCTGGTAATGATGGTACTCCTGGGCGAGATGGAGCTGTTGGAGAACGTGTAAGGATATAGTCTTTTCTTAAGTCACTTCTGGAAATCCCCATTTTATTATTGACATGTTGTAGATTTTGTCTTCATTCAGTTAACTTGAGTGGAGAACTTGTTGTGAAAGCGTATCACAGATTTGGATAAGTAGTACCTCTCAAAGACAGGGGAAAAGGCTAAAGGCTAAGAACGTCTGCCTCCACAAACACTGCTGAGTTCTTACAAAAGGAGCATCTTTGTAGACTGTAATTGCTAGAAAATAGATCAGCAATGCTAAAGTCCTGTTGCTTTGGTCTAGTTCAGTCCTCTTTAGATAAAATAATGCAATTATGTTTTGCAGGGTGATCGTGGTGAACCTGGCCCTGCAGGCTTACCAGGTTCCCCAGGGAGTCCAGGAACTCCAGGTCCTGTTGGCCCTCCAGGAGATGCAGGTCAAAGAGGTGAAACTGTACGTGAGACTTTTGGGGTTTTTTAACTTTTTTAAACTTTGTTTATCAAAAAGCTACTGTGTGTGGGTTTGTACATTGCTTCACCTATCTTCTGTATGCAACCTTTGCAGGGTTCTCGAGGTCCAATGGGTCCCCCAGGTCGTGCAGGAAAAAGAGGTTTGCCTGTAAGTTCTCCATGGTCACTGAGGTTTTATCTGAGATAATTTTTACAGAAAAGCTTATGAGAAACTGAGCCCAAATGAGAACGCTGAACAGGGCTTCAGCTTCTATTGTTCTGGCTGCAAAAGGATGCATGTAGTCTTCTGAGCTGAAGAGCTGTACAAATCAGTTTGAATACACTTGTATTTTTACACTTTATTTAAAAATAGCTTGCACAGAGATAAAGAGGCTTTCAAAGATTTTGTTATTTAGAGTGTCTGGACAATGGTAGGATCTGAGTTAGCAAATGGCTGGAGTCCGTGTTTGACAGTTCAAGCAAGGTGTAAAGAAGTGAATGCTGAAGAAAAAGGCAGATTTTTAGATAAAAATGCAGAACTATAATGAAATCACCTCTTTCCTTGAAACTGCCAAACTCCCATTCAGCTCATGAGTTGTGACTTCAGTCCAAATGGAAAAACAAATAAACCCCATCTTTTTGTGTTATATAACTCTCTTACAATCCAAGCTTGGAACAAAAAAATTAGTTGCAAACTTGGGAAATTCAAAGAACGTTGTCGTGTCCCTAAGCAGATGTCATTTGAGAGACAGGAAAAGTTTATAGAGTAGTAAGTGATAATGATGCCATTGATAAACTATTTGGAATCTAACATTGAGAAATGTAGCGTGCAGTTTGGGCTGAGAAACGTGGAAGTGAAAGCAGAAGACATTTCCCCCAATGATTCTTGAATTAGTATGAAAAGTTTGAAACTATCAAAAATACCAAGAATGAAATTGTGACAGTGATAGAACCAAGCTATTTGTACTGAGGAACCTGAACGTTATTTGTAGTTAGGGAATGTAACTTCAATCCTACTTTAATCGTCGTGAAGGTGAAAGGAGCTGTGAGAATTAAAGGTGCAACATGAAGAATTTCATGCTGAAAATACTTCTTATCATTATGAGTCAGAGTGACTCACAATACTTCAGTCTCATCTATGAAAATCATTTGCCACATCCAGTAAGGCAAAGAAATTTCACAATCTTAAAAACTTTGTTAGGTAAATTACTTAATATCATTATTACAGGGTGGTTTTTACTGTATTATGAAGCTAAAGAAACTAGATTTACTGCAACTATAATTAAGCAAAACACAGTTTTTTGTCATTATTTACTTACTCTTTGGTAAAAAGATTCTTGAACCTGTCCCGGCATCACCTTCTTTCTAGCTTTAGAAGTGAAGGAGGGCTGAATGCAGAGTCTAAAATCAAACAAGGGGGTTTTGAGGTGTTTTGTGGGTTTTTTTTTCTTTTTTTTCCACTTCAGAATTTTACGTTTAATCACTGATATTTACAGGGTCCCCAAGGACCTCGTGGTGACAAAGGTGACAATGGAGATCGAGGCGATAGGGGCCAGAAAGGACACAGGGGTTTCACTGGCCTTCAAGGTCTTCCTGGCCCTCCTGTAAGTAGTTGTTTTTTTTTTTTTACTGTAATTTTATTTCCTTGATAGCTAAATATTGTATAGGGAACATAGTTACTTTAAATGGAAAAAAAAAGCAGACATGAGTTGTTTGTTTTTTCCCCTCAAGGTGTCTGTGAGTGGACTAGCTGTACTTGCTAATATTTTTAATGCAATTTTACAATGCTATTGCATGATGAGATAACCTGTGCTCTTCAAGACGTGTTCTCCTACTCTTGTTGCATTTATGCCAGTCCTGCAGTGACTGATCACTGGCAGTCTATGACCTGTCAGCATGATCTGGTAGCAAAAAAAAAAAAGGTGATTGTTTCAGATAAGCATGTTAGGGTGTGAAATGCTTTTTTGCCAGTGTTCGAACTCTTTACAGTCAAGGGATCAAATGCAAAATCCCATGAGGACTGCGATAGTATCTCTCGCTAACATTTGCAAGAACTAAATGAGTGGGCAGTTGAATGGAAATGCCATGGAGAACTCAATTTTTTTTACATTTGTTCACTGATCCTGTGCAAGAGCTGGAAGTTTCCACGTGCGGGAAAAGAGTCCACAAAGAAAAACCCCAATACCCAAAGCATCTCTCCACTTCATAATAGCACTGTCAGTTATGCTTTTTTGTAAGCCAATCTGATTTTAAATGACAGTAAGGATTTCCTACAGAAACAACTTCATACATAGCCAAGCACCAGTAAATTCCATAAATCTGAGTTGTGAAGACAGAGCAACAACTGTCATTGTTTTCAAAAGAGAGCAATCAAATGAAAATGGATCGTAAGAAGGAAAGTTCTACCCATTGTTCATGTATATTATAATCCCAGTCATGCAGAATTGTGTATATCGCACACTAAAGGGAATATACTTTGAAGGTCATACTGATACAGTAATTTCTTCTGTTCAGGGTCCTATTGGTGAGCAGGGCAGCCCTGGCATTCCAGGCCCATTTGGTCCTCGGGTGAGTATGATGGTTTGAGTTTAAGATTTTCTTGCTTGTTTTTTCCCAGAATCAGATTTCTATTTCTGCTTCACTGGCTTTTACTGACTTCGGTACCATGTGGTGATTACCCTACTATCTTTCGCTGAGAGACATTACTTTGTTTAACACAGTAAAGCTTTGACATAAGCGTAGTTTGTGGCCAGATAGAAAGGTCAATTCATAGGGACTACAGGGCTACAGTCTCTTTTTACAGATGCTTTTGCTGCAGCTGATGCAAAGCCATTTATGTGGCAGCTCTGCTAATTGCCACTCTGCCTTTCATTACCTCCGTGTTTGTCCTTCACCCAAAAGAAGAGGAGAAATATGACTCCCTTGGATGTTCCCAAGTGACAGTGTATCTCTGAGTCTGTATACATGCAGGTGTACAGCAGCTCCTCCTGTCTGTGTAGCACCTGACACAGAACCCACTGAAATGGTAGGAAAAATATACAGCTGATCTAAGTCAATCCAAGGTGATTAACTTCAGAAGAACAGCATTGAAACTGCTGTCCGTCTTATAGAGAAGAAGAAAAAGGGTGATTTTTGTAAGTTGTGTAATAGATACAAAGTAATTGGATTGCTTCATGTCAAGATATTCCTTGTAAAGGGCTGTTTTGTATAACTTTGTTATTAAATACTAAAATGCATTCATTCTTTCTCTTGTATTTTCTAGGGTCCACCAGGTCCAGTTGGTCCTTCTGGCAAAGATGGAAGTCCTGGTCCACTTGGGCCAATTGGGCCTCCTGGTGTTAGAGGGACTGTAGGAGAAGCTGGACCTGAGGTAAATTGATGGGAATGTGGAGGGGAAAAGTTACATTCAAATAATGAGATTTTTTACAGTCCATTGCATCACTTCCTCAAACATTTGAGATCAAGACAAATGGTAAAATTTGATATGGTTTATCCAACAAATAGCCAGGGATTAAAAGGGCTCATTTCTTACTCGCTCTCATCTTCTGGACCTGTGATGATCCCAGTCTCATCCACCTACGCTCTTCTTAGGCCAACCTGGGGCTAATTCTGCAGTTAGCTCACTGAATCCTGCTGGGTCTGTAGTTCAACATGGCTGTTTGGCAAGCTCAGACCTAAAACCTCAGACCTAAATATAGGTCAGTAGGTGTATCTGGAACCAGCCATAGTTCAAAGTTTGTAGTCCCACAAAGGTGGCAGTGAACAGTCATGTGATGTCACCAGCAGCACACTCCATTGTGCTTTGCATTAAGAAAATCCTTCAGTCCAAGCAGCCCGAACTCTAACACTGAGCTCAGCAGACCTTCGGCCTGATTTGAGACTTACAGACATCAGCTGTGAGCTGATATTGGCAACTAATGAAAAATAGTTTGCCCGTTTTGGAAAAAGTCCTAAACCTTTGCTGAACGCCCCAGGTGTATTCCATGTTTACCAGTTCACAGAATCACAAGATTGTTTTGTTGGAAAAGACCTTTAAGATCATCAGATCCAACCATTAACCCAGTACTGACAGGTCACCACTAAACCATGTTCCTCATCACCACACCTACATGTCTTAAAATACTTCCAGGGATGGTGACTCCACCACTTCCCTGGCAGCCTGTTCCAATGCCTGACCACCCTCTCTACAAAGAAATTTTTCCTAATGTCCAACCTAAATCTTCCCCAGCACAACCTGAGGCCATTTCCTCTTGTCCTATCACGTGTTTCTTGTCAGAACAGACTGACCCCACCTCCCCACAATCTCCTTTCAGGTAGTTGTAGAGACCAATAAGGTCTCCCCTCAGCCTTCCTTTCTCCAGGCTAAACAAACCCCAGTTCCTCAGCCACTCCTCATATGACTTGTGCTCTAGACCTTTCACCAGATTTGTTGCCCTTCTCTGGACACACTCCAGCACTTCAGTGTCCTTGTAGTGAGGGATCCAAAACTGAACCCAGTACTCAAGGTGCAGCCTCACCAGTGCCGAGTACAGGGGGACAATCACGTCCTATGCCTGCTGGCCACACCATTACTGATATAAGCCAAGATGCTGGTGGCCTACTTGGCCACCTGGGCACACTGGCAGCTCATATTCAGCTGGCTGTTGAACAATGCTGTCAGGTGCTTTTCTGCTGGGCAGTTTCCAGCCTCTCCTCCCCAAGCCTGTAATGTTGCAGGGGGTTGTTGTGACGCAAGTGCAGGACTTGGGCCACATGTTTGCACTTGGTGTTGTTGAATTTTGTACAATTGGCCCATTGATTCAGCCTGTCCGGATCCGTCTGTAGAGCCTCCCGACCCTTGAGCAGATCAACACACCCACCTAACTTGGTGTCATCTGCAAACTTACTGGGGGTGCACTTGATCCCCCCCATCCAGATTGTTGATAAAGATGTTAAAGAGAACAGGCCCCAGTACTGATCCCTGGGGAGACACCACTGGTGACCGGCCACCAACTGGATTGAACTCCATTCCCCACCACTCCCTGGCCCTGGCCATCCAGCCAGGTTTTTTATCCAGCAAAGAGTGCACTCATCCAAGCCGTGAGCAGCCAATAATTCGTGATACTCTAAGTCATAAAACACGAGTTATGCTATTCCAAGTATAGTAAGTTAGAAAATTAGAGACATATGAGAAAAGGGTGATCTGGATGATCAAATGAAGATTAAAAGGCTGGTATTGCTTATTTTGGAGAAGAGGTGGTGGAATAAAATAGTGAGCAAGACAGAAATGGCAGTTTCTGCTGTTTTCCTGTCTTGTAAGACATTTCATATGTTTATCATGTGCTAATATTCACCCTATTTAATTTGAATTTCTGCCAACTATCGGTATCTACACCTCTGCCGAGGCACCAAGGCTTGAATGAATAGTCTGTAGTTGATTGTAAGAGTATAATGTGTAATTCAGATAAAGGCTGTGGAAATGAGACAGCACAAGAAATACACCAGTAACTTTACTTTTGCTCTCCATGAAGACTTGCTGCAACTATAAATTGGACCCACAAAGCAATCAATAAAAGTTAAGATTTCATTTGTCAGGCTCAGCATGTAATAGGGTCACGTCATCGGTTTGGGTGCGTGCTCTGCGGTAAACATTTGGAGCATTAGTTGTGAATTCTGCAGTAATTACTCTCAAAGGAAATGCCATGTTCTGATATACCATCTGACGCACCACAGCGTGAACCTTGCCATGAAGATACGTTACAGACTTTCTGCTGCCAGAGAAGACCTGGCAGAGCCTGCGGGTGGAGATACGTGTGTTAACAGCTACGGTCTGTCTCAGTTACCTCCCCAGGTGTCACAATTCAGGTTGACAGAAGGACCTCACAGCCCATCATTCAGGAAAACACAGTCAGGGAAACACCTGCTCTGCCATGTAAGGCTGATGTAAATTCTGTCTCACATAGCTGTGGCCAGAAAGCACAGCACTGTGCAGGATAAATATAAAGACATTTCTAGTGCCAAATTTTCCATCCAGGCTTTACTAATTAAATATGTGCCTGAGCTGACCTGGGGGAAGCAGGGATTTTAGATTGGTCTAAAAATCACTTGCAGCTGTTGGGAGTTTTAAGAAATAAAGTTATTAGGCAGGCATTTGAACAAGGAGGGACAGATGGCTTAAAAAAAATGGAATGAGAAGGCCGTTCCTTGATGAGTTCTTCCAGCTGTTAAGTCTGAAATCAGAAGTAAGAAGTTGTTGAGCAAGGTATTAAGGCAGGCAGAGAGAGCCTGAAACAGAGAGAATTAGAACTCATGCAGTTCTAATCTCTTACCCCTGTTCGTGGAAATGTGATGTGTTTATCTGTATCTGAATTTTCCCTGTGTGGTGTTTTTTTAGTGTCTGGCTTCTCTGTCATGTTGCGTAGCATTTCATAGCGTTTATTGTCCTGTGACTTTTACCTTTTTTTTTTTTTTTTTTTTTTTTTACCTTTCGGTCCCCCCGGGGGTCCCTGCCCCTCAGTATTACAGAAAACATTCCTTTTTTTTTTTTTTTTTTTTTTTTTAACCTTAGGGTCCACCGGGTGATCCTGGCCCTCCTGGCCCTCCAGGACCTCCAGGCCATCTCACTGCTGCCATTGGTGACATCATGGGACACTATGATGATGCTATGGCAGATCCACTACCAGAGTTTACAGAAGATGAAGCAGCCCCAGATGACCATAATAAAACAGACCCAGGAGTCCATGCCACACTAAAGTCACTGAGCAGCCAGATTGAGACTATGCGCAGCCCAGATGGTTCAAAGAAACACCCAGCACGGACTTGTGATGACCTGAAGCTGTGCCACCCATCCAAGAAGAGTGGTGCGTATAAACACACCATCTTCTGTGTGTGCCGTGTGATTCTTATTTCCAGTATATGCTTAGCCGCTGGAAAATACATGCAATACGTATTTTGGTGGTCTAAATTGACATTCACACTAGGAGCTTGAAAACTTTTTCTTGCCAGTTAAGTATATATTCTAATGCATCCCGTGTTTATTTATTCAGTATTTATTCAGATGTATTTTAAAAACTGAAGTATTTTGTACTTCCATGGAATAGTACTTCTGGAAGTGTTTGCACCATGGAGTACCACTTACGTGATGGCAGAGCTAGGCTGATACCCCACTAGTGTATATTTGTGTATTCCTGATAGCTCAAAACATTTCCTATGGGCTGATAACTGGTGAGTACCTTCCAGCCAGAATTCTCTGCTGCTGCTCCGTAGTGGCAATTTGTACGTGGTGATGGGCTAGTGTGCCGTTTAGGACTTGCCGTGTTTTATATGGATTACCAGTGGTGAATTGGAACAGGCTGGAAGGTAGAGATAATTTGGGGCAGGTCTCACCAGCTTTTTCCCTGTTCCCTGAAACTTTGCCTCCAACATTAACATTAGGAGGTGCTGCCATCGGTTACTCATATGTGGGGAGACGTGTATTCTAGCCATTGTTTGTCCTTTTTGCACTTGAAGTGTCCAAGAGCTTTTTAATAAATGTAGACAATGTCATCTTAAAAAAATAGCAGGTCTGCATTCCCCAGTTTTGAAATATTTACAATACTGATCAGCCTGTATCTTGAAGTAACATCAGAGCATATACCTGATACACACATCAAAATACGCATCAGATTATGTGAAACATACGCTTGTTTCTTCTGTGTTTTGTACTGTTGTACTTTTGTGCTTGTATCTCCTCATTTGTTTCAAGAATCTTCATAACGTAACGAAATCACATTTTATGTTCTTTGTAGGTGAGTATTGGATTGATCCTAACCAGGGATGTGTGGAAGATGCTATAAAAGTATACTGCAACATGGAAACTGGAGAGACCTGTATTTCTGCAAACCCTTCTACTATACCACGTAAAACGTGGTGGGCCAGCAAGTCATCTGATATAAAGCCCATTTGGTATGGCCTTGATATGAACAGGGGATCGCAGGTAAATAAATACATTTAATGTCAAGAATCACCTTCTATGAAACTTGTTTCCTTCTGGTTTAGAACTTTATCTGCTCTTCCAGGCAGATTCTGTTACAGTCAGACTATTATAACTGCTGATGGACTGGCTTACATTCAACTGGTTGTTATCATACAGTACTTGCAAGACAGCTGGCAGAAACAATGCAAGTGCATCTAAGGCAGGATTGGCTATAAGTGTACCATTTCTGAAAGAGATTTATATCTCCTGATCCTAAAAACTTCAGCTTCTCTAGCAGTCTACTTCAGTCACTTGCTATCCTTGTCTTTATAAAATGTACTTCTGCCTTAGTATATGATTTAAATCACTGCTGGTTTAATTGAATGCTACCCATTTTTTCCACTTTTTTCCAGAAAGCTCTTTACTGCTAAAAAGTGCAAAGCTGAATTTATAAATTCTCTCAGCTAACCTTTTTCTTAGAGTGTGATTGTTCTCATATGTGTCAGAATGCTCCATGTCAAATGCATCAGTCTCTAGCCGGACAAAAGTTCCACGCAGTTTTCTGTCGGGTTTTCCCTTCATAGTGACTTCTAGAAGCAGCCTTTAATGATCTCACCAAATAGCAGAAGTTTATACTCTGCAAAATACATAATTAATTAAGCTTTTCCCATTTTTGTTTCTAGTTCATCAACTCAAAAGCACAGGAAATATTTTCAATTGTTATTTCACAGGAAGTAATTAAATATCTTTAAGTATTTGGTGTGTAAGAGTTTTGGGGCTGTTATCAGCTGGATTCGTGATGGCAGTTCAGAACTTCAGCAACTGAGAACAAATGGGATATTGAGAACAGATGTGATATTGATTGCTTTTATTGAGATGCTTTCGTGTATTAAATTCAGGAGAACTTGCCATGACCCGAGAGGTCACAGTTGACATTTAGCTGCCTGCGGAGTTACACTTAGGGTTTTGTAAGCCTCTTGTAAGTCTTATTCCTCTTTGGAGAAAGAAATCACCTTCAGGAATACTCTAAAAGAATCTTTCATTTTGAAAACACTGTCAGATTTGATAACTAACGGTGTGGTCTGTGTAACAGACATATACACTCCCTACAGATTCTAAATAATAAATATGTGAGCTCTCTAAACAAAGGTAACACATTTTGTAAAATATGTTTTGCAGTGTCAGTGCCTAAGATTTTCTTTCTCTTTGCCAGTTTCAGAAAAATGTACACATTTTTAGTCATTTGTGACTTTTTTTTTTAGTGATTCCCAAAGCATGAATAAAATGAAACCTGCACAGACAGGGAAAATACCTCAGGGATTGTAGAATTTTTGTTATTGGTAGAAAGCTTGCATCAGTTTTTTCATAGAAACAGTGGCACAAAATATTTTTGAAACTTTTGTGTAATTTAATCTGTTGATAAAGTCCATATGCAAATCTGTAGTAATTTTCATATGGTCAAACTTGGACTGTTCAAGATGCTTCTAAATACAATACAAAGCCTGTAGAAACCTGCAATGCAGCAGGTACGCTGATAGGGTTTTCCGTGCTTGACATTTCTTTTATCTGCTTTGAGGTTGCTTTAATGTGCTGGTTTGTACGTAAGGTTTAGCTCCTGCTG
>NW_010388942.1:5585-9808 GCF_000710305.1 Buceros rhinoceros silvestris | reverse complement strand
AGGCAGAGTTCACCCCAAAACCCAGCAAGTCTGTGGAGGCCCAGCTGCTTTTGAGTTATTCAGCTGCGGAGCTTTACAGTCAGAATTATCCAAAGTGGTCCCTGATGCAGAATGTTGACATTTTTTCGTCCTCAGCTGGCAGCAAATCACAAAAGAAACCATTCTTTGATCGTATGTAATAGGGCTCCTGCTAGCCACGTCTGGAAAGGGTTACAGTAGTGACAGGTGTCTAAAATTCACGAGCTCTTAATGAATTTACATGTAGTATCTGTTGATCTATTTCTTTATCTTCACAGTTTGTGTACGGGGATACAGCTGTCACTCAGATGACATTCCTGCGCCTCCTATCAAAGGAAGCTTCTCAGAATATCACTTACCATTGTAAAAACAGTGTCGGGTACATGGATGACCAGACGAAGAATCTGAAGAAAGCTGTAATTCTGAAAGGGGCCAATGACCTGGAGATCAAAGCAGAGGGAAACAGCCGATTCAGATACACTGTTCTTCATGACAGCTGTTCTGTAAGTGTGTGGGGGGTTGTCATTTCTTGTGGAGAAAAAGGGCTTTGGTCGTTTTCGCAGTTCTTCCTTGGTTTAGAAAATATGCATAGAATGAAGTAATCAAAATGCTGCAAAATTCTATCCTATTTATCATTTTATCACAATTCTAGTAGGCATTTTACTGCAATTCTAGCTTCACATAACAAAGTCTGCACTATTTAGAGTCTGCACTACTCATTAGTGAGCGTACTGACATTCATATCTTGCCACTTTGTACTTTACAGCATTTGTTTACCTCTGTGTGGAATCACACAAATTGGTCAGATACCCTCAAGCATTTGTCTGCCAGATGGGTAAAATTATTGCAGTGGTACACTAGAGGAAAGTGACCGGTACTGTGACTGACGGAGTTGGAAAAGAAAATGTTCCCCCCAAAAATTCTAGCAGACGTAAAAACCAGCAAGTGGTAAATTTTTTCATTTTAATAGCATTTTCGGCCAAATCCGAGATACTGGCAAAATATGTCTAAAATTAGTTTTGCACTTAGAATAAAGAAAGAGTAGTCTCTGGATTTTAAAGTAATATAGCCCGAGATGATCTGTGCAGGCACATATTAACATGTGGAGAATAATGTCACGACAAAGTCCTGCTCGAGGGGAAGATCCTGCTGTGTCAATCTGATGGGTCTGTTCATCGCTGTAAAAGCAAGATATATACATTTTAAAATAACCAAGGTGCAGGACCGGTGGGAAGGTGTTGCTCAGCTAAGGTTCTTCTGAACTAGCAGACAAATGACCCAGCAGCTGGAATCCAGGCTGTTTCTCACATGAGCTCTGACCTGTAGTTTTCTTTTCTTTTGTTTGTTTGTTTTACCTCCAGAAACGTAATGGGAACGTGGGCAAGACTGTTTTTGAGTACAGAACGCAGAATGTGGCACGCTTACCTATCATAGATATTGCACCGGTGGACATTGGCAGTACCGACCAGGAATTTGGAGTTGAAGTCGGGCCAGTTTGCTTTGTGTAGCAGAAGGGGGGAAATTAACACACTACCCAGCAACAGCAGCAATTAAACACATGAACTTAGACTGATTGAAGTTAATCCTGAGACTCTTGAAGTAATTAATGGCTGATACTGGATCAGCATTGTATATACGGTTCTTTTTAAATGCCCGGCCTCCTTTTGAGTATTTATTTTACTTACAAACCTTCTGTTTTAAATGATTGAAACCAACTTTTTAGTACAACAGTACAATTTTAAGAGAATCAATGACCACCTTTTAAAAGTAATATGAATATTTTTCCTCGCTTTTGTTTCAAATTTTTTTGAAATTTGCAGGTATTAAAAAATAGGTAGTTTTAATGTGGGACTGTGTAAAGCTCTAAGGATTATTTCTTTTGCTTGGATGCGTACTGAATAACAGAAAAGTAGAGCACTTTTGTGAACTGTTGGCTACATTTCAATCACAGTTACTCCCTCTACCCCAGTTTGTCTTCCCGGGGTTACCAGTACGATGGCCATTTGCAGACATCTGTCTTTTGTAGAAGAGAAAATCTTCATGCAAGATCATCTTGATTTGGCATTGTCTTTCCTGCACTTTCCTATGTCTGCTCAGAAGAGTGTTCCATAGCCATGATTAATTCATGAAGTAAAAATACTACTGGGGTAAATATGAGTTTTTCAGTAGGGGTGTCCCATATCTTAAATTTTAAGGCCAGACTTCACTTCTCACAATGTATCTGTATAATCCCATTGAATTATCCCAAATCTTCAAAATACTTGTTGATTTTCCAATACTTGCCCATATAAGAAGCCATTACATACCAAATTATACAGATGTCTTATATATGGTGCCAATCTGTGTACGTTGCAAATCATTCACTTGTATACCAGACCAATTGCTAATAAAGAGAAAGGAAAATTTAGGAACTCATTGTTTTTAGCTGACACCCAGACATGCATCACCAGTAATGTGACTTACTGACCTTGAGTGGTCAAGGCAAAGTTCCATCATTTCTTAGCATGAGCTACCTCATCTCTGGAAGTTGGGATGCATTTAATATTCCTGGTTTTATTTCAGATATTAAAAGGTGCTATGCTTCTGTTGTTACTTCAAGAAAAGAGATAGGCAGGGCAAAAATGACAAAAAAAGTGATGGTGCTAAATGACTCTGTAGAAGGCTGATGAATTCAGGATGCCTACTGTCAATGTCATTTTCGGAGCTTAGCTGTTAGGCTTATGGTATTTGAGAGAACGATGTTACAGTGCATTTATTTGTTGGTCATACAGTATATAGAATGTTTTGTACCACTAACATGCTTTATTTTGTAAAGTCTGTGGGTACAAACTTAATTAGGTTTTTTTTTTTGTTTGTTTCTTTATTGCATCTTTGCTCTCCATGTTTTTTGTTCGTTCCTTTAAAGAAAAAATAAACAGCTGGGGCCATCCCTAAAGAAAGTCATGGACATAGCTTTATTCATGTATCTTTGCAAAGCATTTAATTAAATACATGCTTCTTGCTATGTAAGTGGTTTCCTTTTTGTAGAATTCCTTCCAGTGTGTCCCATATCAGTTCATTTCCAGGAAATTAAAACCAGAAGTATTTAACTGTTGTTGCTATTTGAATAACTCACGTGCAATGCAATGCATTCTCCTGAAAGATTTTACACACAGGAATATGAAGGTGTTTTGAATAATGCCCTCTGTACCAGCTTTTACAAGGAAGGTATCAATTCGTATGAAGTAATCATCAGCAGTTTGATTAAAGCTACCTAGCTAGTGCTGGTGGAGACTCCAGAGAAAGAGAATTTTCATTCAAGACTGAATCAAATGTGACTTAGCCAGTGCCCAGTGTCAGTTTAAGTTATCACTGATAGAAAACAGTTTCTGAACAAGCCATAAAGCTGCATTGCAGCAAGGCATTCACATGCCTTTCCTGCTTCTGAAAGGGAAGGAGCATTGTGTTTTCCAGGTTGTCCATCTTCATGTCCATACAGGGTAGTTAGGAACTGGGAACAGGGAGGTTGACAAGTTCATACCAATCTTATCCATTTGCTTTTATTACCCAAGCAGGGACTCTATGAATTTTTTTATAAACATGAAATAATTTCTATAAATATGACTCAGGAGTTAGCTTGTATTAGTGGATTCTTGAGAAGTTTTAGATAACATTGATGTCACTGAATAACATGAGGTATAATGGCTTGCTCCAGCACGTTTGTGCAAAGGTAGATACCCAGTGGCTGTGATCATATCTCTACAGGACACCTCTCTAGATGCACAAACCAGCATTTAGAGTATAGATGGATGTTTGAAAGTTATTGTTAATCTTTGGTTTTCATCAGTGGAACTTTCTAAGCCATGATTAGTATAAATGTTTTGTGAGATTGCTGAGGGAAAAGAGTATTTCATTATGAAGGATACGTGTATTTTTTCTTTTCAAGTCTCCTTTTGCATCTGTAGCTCCATATGAAGCGTGCAGTGTTTTCTCAGCCAGGTGCCTTGAGCACTGAAAAACAGCTTTATCTAAAAAGCAACCTAAGGTAATATTCTGTAAAAGCCATTGCTGGAAAATCACTGACACACAGTCTTTTCTGAAGCGTGAGCTCTCAGGAAATCTGAGCAGTTAACTGAGGAGCCTTTGTAATGTAAGTGGTTGGACATGCTTTTTTTCTTCTCTTGACTAACTGTGTTTATAGCATACATGTACATTCATCTCTTTCC